>NC_091185.1:40969587-41082087 GCF_040958095.1 Procambarus clarkii | reverse complement strand
GCCGCCTGCTATCGCTGTATCTATCGATGATTTCTGTGTTGTTTACTAGGATTTCTCTGGCGATGGTTTGGTTGTGGGAAGAGATTATATGTTCCTTAATGGAGCCCTGTTGCTTATGCATCGTTAAACGCCTAGAAAGAGATGTTGTTGTCTTGCCTATATACTGGGTTTTTTGGAGCTTACAGTCCCCAAGTGGGCATTTGAAGGCATAGACGACGTTAGTCTCTTTTAAAGCGTTCTGTTTTGTGTCTGGAGAGTTTCTCATGAGAAGGCTGGCCGTTTTTCTGGTTTTATAGTAAATCGTCAGTTGTATCCTCTGATTTTTGTCTGTAGGGATAACGTTTCTATTAACAATATCTTTCAGGACCCTTTCCTCCGTTTTATGAGCTGTGGAAAAGAAGTTCCTGTAAAATAGTCTATACCCCCTATTAGACTATTTTACAGGAACTTCTTCTGTAAAGTGACAGGAGTCACTTCTGGGGTGTGAGTTTTCATTCGCATATAGTCCTGGGGACCATTCAGGCTTGTTCGCATTTGTGTTCCTCACGTGTGCCCCAAAGAATGAGGTGATTTGGTGAAATGCTATGCCCAAGATTACCATCCGAGTTGCCGTCGGGGAAGTGGCTCAAATAGCCTCGGCTATCACTTCCTTTTGACGGCCGTGATGGTCAAGCGGATTAAGGCGCCCTGTAGTTACCAGTTGCGTTGCTTCTGGGAGTATGGGTTCGAGTCACTTCTGGGGTGTGAGTTTTCATTCGCATATAGTCCTGGGGACCATTCAGGCTTGTTCGCATTTGTGTTCCTCACGTGTGCCCCAAAGAATGAGGTGATTTGGTGAAATGCTATGCCCAAGATTACCATCCGAGTTGCCGTCGGGGAAGTGGCTCAAATAGCCTCGGCTATCACTTCCTTTTGACGGCCGTGATGGTCAAGCGGATTAAGGCGCCCTGTAGTTACCAGTTGCGTTGCTTCTGGGAGTATGGGTTCGAGTCACTTCTGGGGTGTGAGTTTTCATTCGCATATAGTCCTGGGGACCATTCAGGCTTGTTCGCATTTGTGTTCCTCACGTGTGCCCCAAAGAATGAGGTGATTTGGTGAAATGCTATGCCCAAGATTACCATCCGAGTTGCCGTCGGGGAAGTGGCTCAAATAGCCTCGGCTATCACTTCCTTTTGACGGCCGTGATGGTCAAGCGGATTAAGGCGCCCTGTAGTTACCAGTTGCGTTGCTTCTGGGAGTATGGGTTCGAGTCACTTCTGGGGTGTGAGTTTTCATTCATATATATATATATATATATATATATATATATATATATATATATATATATATATATATATATATATATATAATATATATATATATATATATATATATATATATATATATATATATATATATATATATATATATATATATATATATATATATATATATATATATATTTCTTGATGCTTCTATATTGGAGCGGAGTCTTGAGGTGGGTAGAATATAGTTGTGCAATAATTGGCTGTTGATTGCTGGTGTTGACTTCTTGATGTGTAGTGCCTCGCAAACGTCAAGCCGCCTGCTATCGCTGTATCTATCGATGATTTCTGTGTTGTTTACTAGGATTTCTCTGGCGATGGTTTGGTTGTGGGAAGAGATTATATGTTCCTTAATGGAGCCCTGTTGCTTATGCATCGTTAAACGCCTAGAAAGAGATGTTGTTGTCTTGCCTATATACTGGGTTTTTTGGAGCTTACAGTCCCCAAGTGGGCATTTGAAGGCATAGACGACGTTAGTCTCTTTTAAAGCGTTCTGTTTTGTGTCTGGAGAGTTTCTCATGAGAAGGCTGGCCGTTTTTCTGGTTTTATAGTAAATCGTCAGTTGTATCCTCTGATTTTTGTCTGTAGGGATAACGTTTCTATTAACAATATCTTTCAGGACCCTTTCCTCCGTTTTATGAGCTGTGGAAAAGAAGTTCCTGTAAAATAGTCTATACCCCCTATTAGACTATTTTACAGGAACTTCTTCTGTAAAGTGACAGGAGTCACTTCTGGGGTGTGAGTTTTCATTCGCATATAGTCCTGGGGACCATTCAGGCTTGTTCGCATTTGTGTTCCTCACGTGTGCCCCAAAGAATGAGGTGATTTGGTGAAATGCTATGCCCAAGATTACCATCCGAGTTGCCGTCGGGGAAGTGGCTCAAATAGCCTCGGCTATCACTTCCTTTTGACGGCCGTGATGGTCAAGCGGATTAAGGCGCCCTGTAGTTACCAGTTGCGTTGCTTCTGGGAGTATGGGTTCGAGTCACTTCTGGGGTGTGAGTTTTCATTCGCATATAGTCCTGGGGACCATTCAGGCTTGTTCGCATTTGTGTTCCTCACGTGTGCCCCAAAGAATGAGGTGATTTGGTGAAATGCTATGCCCAAGATTACCATCCGAGTTGCCGTCGGGGAAGTGGCTCAAATAGCCTCGGCTATCACTTCCTTTTGACGGCCGTGATGGTCAAGCGGATTAAGGCGCCCTGTAGTTACCAGTTGCGTTGCTTCTGGGAGTATGGGTTCGAGTCACTTCTGGGGTGTGAGTTTTCATTCGCATATAGTCCTGGGGACCATTCAGGCTTGTTCGCATTTGTGTTCCTCACGTGTGCCCCAAAGAATGAGGTGATTTGGTGAAATGCTATGCCCAAGATTACCATCCGAGTTGCCGTCGGGGAAGTGGCTCAAATAGCCTCGGCTATCACTTCCTTTTGACGGCCGTGATGGTCAAGCGGATTAAGGCGCCCTGTAGTTACCAGTTGCGTTGCTTCTGGGAGTATGGGTTCGAGTCACTTCTGGGGTGTGAGTTTTCATTCGCATATAGTCCTGGGGACCATTCAGGCTTGTTCGCATTTGTGTTCCTCACGTGTGCCCCAAAGAATGAGGTGATTTGGTGAAATGCTATGCCCAAGATTACCATCCGAGTTGCCGTCGGGGAAGTGGCTCAAATAGCCTCGGCTATCACTTCCTTTTGACGGCCGTGATGGTCAAGCGGATTAAGGCGCCCTGTAGTTACCAGTTGCGTTGCTTCTGGGAGTATGGGTTCGAGTCACTTCTGGGGTGTGAGTTTTCATTCATATATATATATATATATATATATATATATATATATATATATATATATATATATATATATATATAATATATATATATATATATATATATATATATATATATATATATATATATATATATATATATATATATATATTTCTTGATGCTTCTATATTGGAGCGGAGTCTTGAGGTGGGTAGAATATAGTTGTGCAATAATTGGCTGTTGATTGCTGGTGTTGACTTCTTGATGTGTAGTGCCTCGCAAACGTCAAGCCGCCTGCTATCGCTGTATCTATCGATGATTTCTGTGTTGTTTACTAGGATTTCTCTGGCGATGGTTTGGTTGTGGGAAGAGATTATATGTTCCTTAATGGAGCCCTGTTGCTTATGCATCGTTAAACGCCTAGAAAGAGATGTTGTTGTCTTGCCTATATACTGGGTTTTTTGGAGCTTACAGTCCCCAAGTGGGCATTTGAAGGCATAGACGACGTTAGTCTCTTTTAAAGCGTTCTGTTTTGTGTCTGGAGAGTTTCTCATGAGAAGGCTGGCCGTTTTTCTGGTTTTATAGTAAATCGTCAGTTGTATCCTCTGATTTTTGTCTGTAGGGATAACGTTTCTATTAACAATATCTTTCAGGACCCTTTCCTCCGTTTTATGAGCTGTGGAAAAGAAGTTCCTGTAAAATAGTCTATACCCCCTATTAGACTATTTTACAGGAACTTCTTTTCCACAGCTCATAAAACGGAGGAAAGGGTCCTGAAAGATATTGTTAATAGAAACGTTATCCCTACAGACAAAAATCAGAGGATACAACTGACGATTTACTATAAAACCAGAAAAACGGCCAGCCTTCTCATGAGAAACTCTCCAGACACAAAACAGAACGCTTTAAAAGAGACTAACGTCGTCTATGCCTTCAAATGCCCACTTGGGGACTGTAAGCTCCAAAAAACCCAGTATATAGGCAAGACAACAACATCTCTTTCTAGGCGTTTAACGATGCATAAGCAACAGGGCTCCATTAAGGAACATATAATCTCTTCCCACAACCAAACCATCGCCAGAGAAATCCTAGTAAACAACACAGAATATATATATATAAACATATATATATATATATATGTTTATATATATATATATATATATATATATATATATATATATATATATATATATATATATATATATATATATATAAACATATATATATATGTATATATATATATATATATAACTGAAAACTCACACCCCAGAAGTGACTCGAACCCATACTCCCACAACTGGTATGTACAGGGACGCCTTAATCCGCTTGACCATCACGACCGGACATAAGGAAGTGATAGCCGAGGCTATATGAACCACTTCCCCGCCGGCACTCGGATGGTAATCTTGGGCATAGCATTTTATCAAATCACCTCATTCTTTGGGGCACACGTGAGGAACACAAATGCAAACAAGCCTGAATGTCCGGTCGTGATGGTCAAGCGGATTAAGGCGTCCCTGTACATACCAGTTGTGGGAGTATGGGTTCGAGTCACTTCTGGGGTGTGAGTTTTCAGTTATTCAGGCTTGTTTGCATTTGTGTTCCTCACGTGTGCCCCAAAGAATGAGGTGATTTGATAAAATGCTATGCCCAAGATTACCATCCGAGTGCCGGCGGGGAAGTGGTTCATATAGCCTCGGCTATCACTTCCTTATGTCCGGTCGTGATGGTCAAGCGGATTAAGGCGTCCCTGTACATACCAGTTGTGGGAGTATGGGTTCGAGTCACTTCTGGGGTGTGAGTTTTCAGTTATTCAGGCTTGTTTGCATTTGTGTTCCTCACGTGTGCCCCAAAGAATGAGGTGATTTGATAAAATGCTATGCCCAAGATTACCATCCGAGTGCCGGCGGGGAAGTGGTTCATATAGCCTCGGCTATCACTTCCTTATGTCCGGTCGTGATGGTCAAGCGGATTAAGGCGTCCCTGTACATACCAGTTGTGGGAGTATGGGTTCGAGTCACTTCTGGGGTGTGAGTTTTCAGTTGTATATAGTCCTGGGGACCATTCAGGCTTGTTTGCATATATATATATATATATATATATATATATATATATATATATATATATATATATATATATATATATATATATATATATATATATATATATATCACATCCCAAAAGCAGCCCGCCCAAATGCAGCAGCCAAACTTTGTAATCTTCTGAAAAGGGTCAATGATGCACCGGAAAACATTCAAGTGTGGCATAATGTTCTCCTGTTTGGCAATGTATGCCTCACCGTCCCACCAAGGAGGGACAAATCACTTGCTTCCTCGGTCCGGAGGGCGATAAATGAATACCCAAGGGGGGGATAACCTAGTTGGCCTGCCTCTTCGAGCAAAACACATCCACCGCAGAAATGGTAACAACAACACACCGGAAACGTACAAAATCAGAGCACAAATCACCAAGAAAATTGAAGAGGGAAATACCGCAAGTGCTATTAGTTCTCACCAGTGACGAGAAAATTGCTCCTCGAAACTCAGCTACAGCACGGGCCATGCAAAGCAAGCACCCACCCAGAGCCCCTCAAGGCGACAACATCGTTCCGCCATCAGCCGACACCATTTCAGACCCATTAACCATTGGTGAATCTGAGGTCTACAAAGCAGCCCTTTCTTTTCCACCTGGGTCAGCAGGCGGCTTTACAGGGTTAAAACCTCAACATATCAAGCAAATGTTAAATCCTGCATTTGGTGATGCTGCACAAGATCTTCTTATGGAACTCACAAGGTTCGTCAACGTGCCTGGCTGGTGATATTCCTGAGGTCATCAGGCCTCTCTTTTTTGGTGCCTCCCTCTGTGCTCTAGAAAAGAAGGACGAAGGAATCACGCCAATCGCTGTTGGCAACACTCTCCGACGCCTGATTGCCAAGGCTGCTACGAGGGTTGTCAGCCAGTAAGCGGCTGAATTGCTGAATCCAATCCAGCTAGGATTTGGAATCCCCCAAGGCTGTGAAGCGGCTGCCTATGCAGCACGAGCATACATCACCAACATTTCTGATGAAAAGGCCCTGCTCAAACTGGACTTTAAGAATGCCTTCAACATGGTAAGAAGAGATGCAGTACTTTGTTCCGTGCATCGCCATTTCCGGCCCCTCTACCCGTTCATACTATCGAGCTACAGTGGCGAGTCAAAACTGCTCTTTGGTGAACATGAAATCAGATCATGTGAAGGTGTTCAACAAGGTGATCCTCTTGCTCCCCTTCATTTCTGCTTAGTCTTAAAAGAAATCACCGAAAGCTTGTCCAGCGAGTTCAACATCTGGTTTTTGGATGATGGCACTATAGCTTTGCACCATAGACCACCTCTTGTCAGATATCAGGAAAATAAGGGAGCAAGAAGTAAGCCTGGTTCTCTTCCTGAACCCTTCCAAGGCAGAATAAGGTCTGCCTTGCCTGGAGCCCATGTCATTAGGGCCGAGAACATCACCCTCCTTGAAGCCCCCCTCGGGTCTAACGCCATTGAGGAGATCCTCGACAAGAAAATCGCAGACCTTAAGAGGATGGAAGAGAGAATAGGTGACATCGATGCCCACGATGCTTTTTATCTCCTCACCAAATGCCTATCCCTTCCGAGGCTAACCTACTTTCTGAGGAGCGCCCATTCTTACGACAACCGAAAGCTTGAAGAGTATGACCTCTTACTGAAGACCATGCTGGAAAAAGTTGTTAACCTCTCCCTCAACGAATGCCCGTGGAAACAAGCCACTCTTCCAGTCAGGCTCGGTAGCTTGGGTGTCCTCACCGCCACCCAAATTGCTGTCCCAGCCTTCCTGTCTTCCTCCTCAGCATCAGATGACCTGGTTAAGGAAATTCTACCTGACACCCTGAGTGATGTAGCGGGGATACAGGACCCCCACTACACGGAATGCGACACGAAATGGGGTGCCATGACAGACCCAGCACTCAGACCAGCCATGCCGAAAGCCAAGAAACAATCCAGTTAGGACAGCCCCATTGTAGACAAAGAAGCCACAGCTTTGCTGGAGGCAGCAACAACCCCCAGTGATTGTGCACGCCTCACATCTGTGCAGGGTCCCCATGCAGGGGACTTCCTTCTGGCAGTCCCCATGTCTGCGACAGGCACACGTCTTGATCCGCAGGAGCTCCATATTGCAGTCGCTCTCCGCCTTGCTGCCCCTATCCACACTGTTCACAGGTGCATTTGCGGCGAGGTAGATGCTGGCGAATATGGATTGCATGGCCTGCACTGTGGAAAATCGGGTGGTTGGCACACTAGACACGACGAAGTCAACGACATCATTAAAAGAAGCCTTGCCTCTGCTCAGTGTCCAGCGGAGAGAGAGCCCCGCAACCTACTGAACCGTGACTCTGTTACCTTTGCCGGCCGACCAGACGGAATCACACTGCGTCCGTAGAAGGGTGGCAGGCAGTTAGCATGGGACTATACTTGCGTATCCACCCTGGCAACGACATACATCACCCTCTCTGCCGGCACAGCAGGAGCCGCAGCGACACACAGAGAAAAACAAAAGTCAGTCACAATAGGATCTGAGACCCTAGGCCCATGGGGTGAGAGTGCAAGAAGGTTTCTTAAGGATCTTGGTTCCAAGCTCATTGACACCACAAGAGACCCTAGAGCAGCAAGTTTTCTCGTTCAGCGCCTCAGTGTCGCGATCCAGAGGGGGAATGCCCGCTGCATCCTCGGTTCCTGCCCGGCGTCGGAGTAGTTCGAGGAAATCTACAGCCTCTAGGAAGCGAACTTTTTCTTGTGTCCTCTTAATGTTCATTTTTTGTATAAAATCAGATATGTAACTGTATAACCTTGCATAATAAAGTGTACACCATAATAAAAAAACAAGGGGGTGGTAGGAAAAGCGAACACTCTTTCATATGCATGAATGTTCGTAATAAGGCGAATAGGACACTGGGATTTATTAATCAAAGCGTTAGTAACAAGACACCTGGTGTATTCTTAAGCTATATCTTGCTCTGGTTAGGCCCCATTTAGATTATGCAGTTCAGTTTTGGTCGCCGTATTATAGAATGGATATAAATTCACTTGAACGTGTCCAACGTAGGATGACTAAGTTAATTCCCCAAATTGGAAATCTTTCATATGAAGGAAGATTAACAAAGCTTAAGTTGCATTCACTGGAAAGGCGAAGAGTTAGGGGTGACATGATAGAGGTTTACAAGTTGATGAATGGACATAACAGGGGGGATATTAATAGGGTATTAAAAATATCAACACAAGACAGAACACGAAACAATAGGTATAAATTGGATAAGTTTAGATTTAGGAAAGACTTGGGTAAATACTGGTTCAGTAACAGGGTTGTTGATTTGTGGAACCAATTGCCGCGTAACGTGGTGGAGGTGGTGTCCCTCGATTGTTTCAAGCGCGGGTTGGGCAAGTATATGAGTGGGATTGGGTGGTTATAAAATAGGAGCTGCCAATATATCGTATGGGCCAATAGGCTTTCTGCAGTTACCTTTGTTCTTATGTTCTTATGTATTCAGAGTTAAATGGCAAGTTTTTCCCTGAATGCTCTGTGTTCCCTTCTCTGAGGCTGTGGGTCCCTATAATTGCACCTATAATTGCATATACATATATATATATATATATATATATATATATATATATATATATATATATATATATATATATATATATATATATGTATATATATATATATGTCGTACCTAGTAGCCAGAACGCACTTCTCAGCCTACTATGCAAGGCCCGATTTGCCTAAGAAGCCAAGTTTTCATGAATTAATTGTTTTTCGACTACCTAACCTACCTAACCTGACCTAACCTAACTTTTTCGGCTACCTAACCTAACCTAACCTTCAAAGATTGGTTAGGTTAGGTTAGGTAGGGTTGGTTAGGTTTGGTCATATATCTACGTTAATTTTAACTCCAATAAAAAAAATTGACCTCATACATAATGAAACGGGTAGTTTTTTCATTTCATAAGAAAAAAATTAGAGAAAATATATTAATTCAGGAAAACTTGGCTTATTAGGCAAATCTGGCCTTGCATAGTAGGGTGACAAGCGCGTTCTGGCTACTAGGTACGACATATGATCATCAGGGCCGGATGAAGTGTTTGCTAGGGTGCTTAAAGAATGCAAAGAGGAGCTTTGTGACCCACTGTCAACCATATTTAATAAATCAATAGAGTCAGGCAGAGTGCCAGAGTTTTGGAAAGTTGCTAATGTGATACCAGCTTTTAAGAAAGGAGATAGATCACTTGCGTCTAACTATCGACCAATTAGCCTAACGTCTATTGTGGGAAAGTTACTCGAATCTATAATAGCAAATAAAATTCGTCTTCATCTTGAAAAACATAAATTAATAATTGAGTCGCAACATGGTTTTATAAATGGCCGTTCATGTTTAACAAATTTGTTATCTTTTTATTCTAGCATTGTTGAGGCAGTTGATAGTGGTAAGGATTGCGATGTTGTATACCTTGACTTTAGCAAAGCTTTTGATACAGTGCCACATGAAAGACTGATTAAAAAAATAGAGTCTCATGGTATTGGGGGTGCTATATTAAGCTGGATTAGGGCATGGCTATACCAAAGGAAACAGAGAGTTAGTATAAATGGAATCAAGTCAGAGTGGGAAAATGTTGTAAGTGGAGTGCCTCAAGGCTCTGTCCTGGGACCTCTGTTGTTTATAATATATATAAATGATTTAGATTCAGGTTTGAGTAGCAACATTTGCAAATTTGCCGATGATACGAAAATCGGTAGGGAAATTAATTCGGAGGAGGACTCACTATCACTTCAAGTTGATCTAGATAGGGTTTTGAAATGGTCAAAGGATTGGCAGATGCAGTTTAACTTTACATTTATCAGCATTAGAACATAAGAACATAAGAACATAAGAACAAAGGTAACTGCAGAAGGCCTATTGGCCCATACGAGGCAGCTCCTATTCTATAACCACCCAATCCCACTCATATACTTGTCCAACCTGCGCTTGAAACAATCGAGGGACCCCACCTCCACCACGTTACGCGGCAATTGGTTCCACAAATCTACAACCCTGTTACTGAACCAGTATTTACCCAAGTCTTTCCTAAATCTAAACTTAAACAATGGGTATAAATTGGATAAGTTTAGATTTAGGAAAGACTTGGGTAAATACTGGTTCAGTAACAGGGTTGTAGATTTGTGGAACCAATTGCCGCGTAACGTGGTGGAGGTGGGGTCCCTCGATTGTTTCAAGCGCGGGTTGGACAAGTATATGAGTGGGATTGGGTGGTTATAGAATAGGAGCTGCCTCGTATGGGCCAATAGGCCTTCTGCAGTTACCTTTGTTCTTATGTTCTTATGTTCTAATGCTGATAAATGTAAAGTTCTGAGGTTAGGTAATGATGATAGAGTTACAAGATACGAGCTAGATGGTGTTGTGATTGCGAAGTCGGATTGCGAAAGGGATCTGGGAGTTATGATTAGTAAGAATTTAAAACAAAAGGATCAATGCATAAATGTTCGTAATAAGGCAAATCGGACACTTGGATTTATTAATCGCAGCGTTAGTAACAAGACACCTGGTGTGGTTCTCAAGCTATATCTTGCTCTAGTTAGGCCCCATTTAGATTATGCAGTTCAGTTTTGGTCGCCATATTATAGAATGGATATAAATTCACTTGAACGTGTCCAGCGTAGGATGACTAAGTTAATTCCCCAAATTAGAAATCTTTCATATGAAGAAAGATTAACAAAGCTTAAGTTGCATTCACTGGAAAGGCGAAGAGTTAGGGGTGACATGATAGAGGTTTACAAGTGGATGAATGGACATAACCGGGGGGATATTAATAGGGTATTAAAAGTATCAACACAGGACAGAACACGAAACAATGGATATAAATTGGATAAGTTTAGATTTAGGAAAGACTTGGGTAAATACTGGTTCAGTAACAGGGTTGTTGATTTGTGGAACCAATTGCCGCGTAACATTGTGGAGGTGGGGTCCCTCGATTGTTTCAAGCACGGGTTGGACAAGTATATGAGTGGGATTGGGTGGTTATAGAATAGGAGCTGCCTCGTATGGGCCAATAGGCCTTCTGCAGTTACCTTTGTTCTTATATATATACATATATATATATATATATATATATATACATACATATATATATACATATATATATATATATATATATATATATATATATATATATATATATATATATATATATATATATATATACATATATATACATATATATATATATATATATATATATATATATATATATATATATATATATATATATATATATATATATATACATACATATATATATACATATATATATATATATATATATATATATATATATATATATATATATATATATATATATATATATATATATATATATATTTAAATATGACCGAAAAAGTAAGATTAATAATTCTAACACGAATTTTCTCAATCTTTCGTACATTTCTTTTCACTGTTGGAGGTAATTCAAAAATCAATTCTCCAAAATTCATTTTTATTTCTAGTCTGACGCGACACGAGCGCATTTCGTAAAACTTATTACATTTTCAAAGACTTTAGTTTACACTTACACAACTGAATAGAACTTACACATCTCCGTTTTTGTTTATATCTACATTTGAGTGAGGTGGATGGGGTGAGGTGGCATTAATAGGGTATTAGTTTCATCAACACAAGACAGAACAAGAGGTGGCATTAATAGGGTATTAATTTCATCAACACAAGACAGAACACGAAACAATGGGTATTGAAATGGAAGTGATTGTAGAAAGCCTATTGGTCCATATTTCTTGATGCTTCTATATTGGAGCGGAGTCTTGAGGTGGGTAGAATATAGTTGTGCATTAATTGGCTGTTGATTGCTGGTGTTGACTTCTTAATGTGTAGTGCCTCGCAAACGTCAAGCCGCCTGCTATCGCTGTATCTATCGAATACAGCGCTGTATCGATAGATACAGCGATAGCAGGCGGCTTGACGTTTGCGAGGCACTACACATCAAGAAGTCAACACCAGCAATCAACAGCCAATTAATGCAAAACTATATTCTACCCACCTCAAGACTCCGCTCCAATATAGAAGCATCAAGAAATATGGACCAATAGGCTTTCTACAATTACTTCTATTCAATACCCATTGTTTCGTGTTCTGTCTTGTGTTGATGAAATTAATACCTTATTAAATACCACCTCACCCCATCCACTCACTCAAATGTAGATATAAACAAATCGGAGATGTGTAAGTTCTATTCAGTTGTGTATGTTTAAACTAAAGTCTTTGAAAATGTAATAAGTTTTACGAAACGCGCTCAAGTGTCGCGTCAGACTAGAAATAAAAATGAATTTTGGAGAATTGATTTTTGAATTACCACCAACAGTGAAAAGAATTGTACGAAAGATACAGAAAATTCGTGTTAGAATTATTAATCTTACTTTTTCGGTCATATTTAATAATATATGTCTACAGGAAAAACTGCTACCAAAATATACTAAAATATATATATATATATATATATATATATATATATATATATATATATATATATATATATATATATATATATATATATAACTGAAAACTCACACCCCAGAAGTGACTCGAACCCATACTCCCAGAAGCAACGCATCTGGTATGTACAAGACGCCTTAATCCACTTGACCATCACGACCGGACAAAATGAGGTGATAGCCGAGGCTATTTGAACCACCACACACGCCGTTCAAATAGCCTCGGCTATCACCTCATTTTGTCCGGTCGTGATGGTCAAGTGGATTAAGGCGTCTTGTACATACCAGATGCGTTGCTTCTGGGAGTATGGGTTCGAGTCACTTCTGGGGTGTGAGTTTTCAGTTGCATATGTCCTGGGGACCATTCAGGCTTGTTCGCATATATATATATATATATATATATATATATATATATATATATATATATATATATATATATATATATATATATATATATATATATATATATATATATTTATATATATATATATATATATATATATATGTATATATATATATATATATATATATATATATATATATTGGTGTATACTGGCAGCAGGTTTTCTTTCAAACATGTTTCATTGAATATGACCGCATATTCTGTATTTATTATTTTCTGTATTTATTATATTTATTGTATTATATTTATTGTATTCTATTTATTATATTCTGTATTTATTATTATTCTGTATTTATTATTTGCATAATAGACAAAACCCAAGATTCAAGAAGATTACAAATTCTTGAGGCAATTCACATAAGAATAGAGCGACCTACCATGAACACCCAAATCACGGAACTATTTACTCTACCCACCATGAGAGTAAGGACAAGACAAGAACATATCGATGCCAACACAGAAGACAATGTCCAACATAACAGGCCAATTACACTGGATTAATCTTTGTGTTTAGATAGGAGATGCCTCGTATGGGCCAATAAGCCTTCTGCAGCCCCTATGTTTATCCCTTATGTATCCCCCCATGTTTTCACATTCATTGTATTATCACCTGACCTAATGCGGGTATAAAATCAACTAGTATTGTAAGATCTGTTCACTTGAGAATGAACCATGGAGGTTCGAAACGTCGTGCAAATTATACAAATAAGTGTAATACGCTCTATAGTAAATCACTTCTTTCCTTCACCTTAAAAGTGCGAAAATGAGTTTTGGAGAACTCCTATTTCAATTAAGCCCTGATGCTAAGAATATAGTTAGAGGGATAGAAGCCCTAAACCAGAAATTAATAAATACAGAATATGCGGTCATATTCAATGAAACATGTTTGAAAGAAAACCTGCTGCCAGTATACACCAATATATATATATATATATATATATATATATATATATATATATATATATATATATATATATATATATATATATATATATATATATATATATATATATATATATATATATATATATCTATATATATATATATATATATTTGAGTGAGGTGGGAAGGGTGATGTGGCATTAACACAAGACAGAACACTAGGGGATATTAATAGGGTATTAAAAGTATCAACACAAGACAGAACAGAAACAATGGGTAATGAATAGAAGTGTTTGTAGAAAGCCTATTGGTCCATATTTCTTGATGCTTCTATATTGGAGCGGAGTCTTGAGGTGGGTAGAATATAGTTGTGCAATAATTGGCTGTTGATTGCTGGTGTTGACTTCTTGATGTGTAGTGCCTCGCAAACGTCAAGCCGCCTGCTATCGCTGTATCTATCGATGAACACAGAAACACAGAAATCATCGATAGATACAGCGATAGCAGGCGGCTTGACGTTTGCGAGGCACTACACATCAAGAAGTCAACACCAGCAATCAACAGCCAATTATTGCACAACTATATTCTACCCACCTCAAGACTCCGCTCCAATATAGAAGCATCAAGAAATATGGACCAATAGGCTTTCTACAAACACTTCTATTCATTACCCATTGTTTCTGTTCTGTCTTGTGTTGATACTTTTAATACCCTATTAATATCCCCTAGTGTTCTGTCTTGTGTTAATGCCACATCACCCTTCCCACCTCACTCAAATGTAATGCCACATCACCCTTCCCACCTCACTCAAATGTAGATATATATATATATATATATATATATATATATATATATATATATATATATATATATATATATATATATATATATATATATATATATATATATATATATATATATATATATATATATTGTTACGGTGCCCTCTCCTATTTCTTCCGTTTGCCGGCTTAAAGAGTCATATCAGCTCTCCCTACTGACTCTCTGAGGTTCAGGGAGTCTAATGGTATATGTGGCGACCAGACCGGCTGCCATTTAATGGAAGGAGGTTATATTATAAGTTGTAAATAAAGGAAAATTGGCGCCCTGTTATAAAATGAAACAGTATCCCCTACGGCAGATATGACCTTTTGGAAGGGAGACAAGCCGATCGCGGATTGGCCGACGTAGGTCGCGGGCGACAAATCAGGGCCCGCCATGACGTCACCGAGTGCCCCGGGCGGCGCCAACGTTAGAGTTGTACTGACCGTGGAAGCGACAGGACGCGCCTCGGTCTGCTCTCAAGGATTGGAGGCTCTGCAAGCCTTGTTCAGTGGATTGAGCTGGCCTTCGCTGCCCATCACAGTTATTGGAGACCCTGCGCTTCTGGGAAGCCAAAGAGGAACCAAGTTCAGTGAGCAGAGAAGTGCCAAACTTGGAAAATAGTCGGCGACGACGCTGGGCGGCGCCGCTGGCTGGACGTAGAGGTCTGGAAGGTGGGGCGAGCAAGCCCAGCTGTGACTGGGGTCACATCCACTGAGAATCTTGGAAGGACGACACCGTGCCTAGGACAAGGAGCGACGCCCTGTGGGAGAGGCGAGTGTGGGGAAAAATAGTGATTAGCTCAGCGCCCATCGATGAACCAGGATTGGGGCAGCTGAATCTCAGGGATTGGAACGGCGACGACGCGAAGGCTTCACGACACCTGAGGACCCGTGGAACGTCCTGGATCGTCGAGGATCGACCCAAGGAAGCGTGGGAACCTCACACCATCGAGGGACAGGCGTCGTGAGCCAGGAGTGTAAGGTAGATCATTTTCCCTCCCATTACCCCTTGTATGAGTAGGCTAGTTAGGCCACAATATTTGCTTGTGTATGTGGCAGCAAGACTTTATTACTTTAATAGTAGAATAGGCTGCAAAGCAGCTTGTGTCCAGGACTGTCAGAGAGGACAGTGTGTATGGATGGCAGGACAGTGAAGAAGAGGTGCCGACGTGGTGAAGAGGCCCTCCTGTGAGAGTGTGAGACTCCTGTCTTCCTGCCCAGTTGAAGGAGTGTTGGATGGTCGTGGAAGAAGAGGCTGACGATCTCCAGGCTCATTATCCATATTCCATATTCATGTATTACTTGTGATTGTGTGTGTGTGTTCATGTATTTGCATCAGTAAATCCACACATTTTATTACTGTGTTTGAGTGTGCCTCCATTTATGATAATTCTCTATGAGCATACATTTCTGGCTACAAACAATATATAATACACCCACTGAACTGCATTGCTGGGGTGCAGATATAATAACCCAGCTGGCGACCTTGCTAAGAGGAAGATAGAGAAGACAGGCGGGAAAGGAGTTCCTGCAACCTTTTTTTTGTCTGGCAGGCAAGACTCAGGGAGGTTATGGTTATAGGTAAGCCTGAGTCTTCCTTCACTCCCCCACGGGTCTAGGCCGGAACTGTTAACAGCAGTTTCCCCGTGTTTGACTGAAGGGCTTCCAGGGTGAATCGGTGGCACCCCTTTGTGGTGGAAGAAAAGACCTGCGGAGGTGGGCATTGTTGGTCCTACCTAAGGTCTGATGGCGTAGTGGGTTAAAGCATACTAGTTATGCCAGCTACTGGAAGGTAGTTGTGCTTTCTGGGTTCGAGTCCCACTGGTGGGTGTTGTCCAAAGATTGTTTATCTTCACTTGTGGTTTATGCAAGTATAGGCTTATAAGCTGGACACGAGTTCTCTCACATTGACAGTGGCTTGACGAAAAATGCAGACTGACCCCTCACTCATCTGGTGCCTTCGGGAGGTAGAGATGTTTGAGATATATATCTCGAACTATCTACTTCTTTTGTAAGGTCTGATGGCGTAGTGGGTTAAAGCATACTAGTTATGCCAGCTACTGGAAGGTAGTTGTGCTTTCTGGGTTCGAGTCCCACTGGTGGGTGTTGTCCAAAGATTGTTTATCTTCACTTGTGGTTTATGCAAGTATAGGCTTATAAGCTGGACACGAGTTCTCTCACATTGACAGTGGCTTGACGAAAAATGCAGACTGACCCCTCACTCATCTGGTGCCTTCGGGAGGTAGAGATGTTTGAGATATATATCTCGAACTATCTACTTCTTTTGTAAGGTCTGATGGCGTAGTGGGTTAAAGCATACTAGTTATGCCAGCTACTGGAAGGTAGTTGTGCTTTCTGGGTTCGAGTCCCACTGGTGGGTGTTGTCCAAAGATTGTTTATCTTCACTTGTGGTTTATGCAAGTATAGGCTTATAAGCTGGACACGAGTTCTCTCACATTGACAGTGGCTTGACGAAAAATGCAGACTGACCCCTCACTCATCTGGTGCCTTCGGGAGGTAGAGATGTTTGAGATATATATCTCGAACTATCTACTTCTTTTGTAAGGTCTGATGGCGTAGTGGGTTAAAGCATACTAGTTATGCCAGCTACTGGAAGGTAGTTGTGCTTTCTGGGTTCGAGTCCCACTGGTGGGTGTTGTCCAAAGATTGTTTATCTTCACTTGTGGTTTATGCAAGTATAGGCTTATAAGCTGGACACGAGTTCTCTCACATTGACAGTGGCTTGACGAAAAATGCAGACTGACCCCTCACTCATCTGGTGCCTTCGGGAGGTAGAGATGTTTGAGATATATATCTCGAACTATCTACTTCTTTTGTAAGGTCTGATGGCGTAGTGGGTTAAAGCATACTAGTTATGCCAGCTACTGGAAGGTAGTTGTGCTTTCTGGGTTCGAGTCCCACTGGTGGGTGTTGTCCAAAGATTGTTTATCTTCACTTGTGGTTTATGCAAGTATAGGCTTATAAGCTGGACACGAGTTCTCTCACATTGACAGTGGCTTGACGAAAAATGCAGACTGACCCCTCACTCATCTGGTGCCTTCGGGAGGTAGAGATGTTTGAGATATATATCTCGAACTATCTACTTCTTTTGTAAGGTCTGATGGCGTAGTGGGTTAAAGCATACTAGTTATGCCAGCTACTGGAAGGTAGTTGTGCTTTCTGGGTTCGAGTCCCACTGGTGGGTGTTGTCCAAAGATTGTTTATCTTCACTTGTGGTTTATTCAAGTATAGGCTTATAAGCTGGACACGAGTTCTCTCACATTGACAGTGGCTTGACGAAAAATGCAGACTGACCCCTCACTCATCTGGTGCCTTCGGGAGGTAGAGATGTTTGAGATATATATCTCGAACTATCTACTTCTTTTGTAAGGTCTGATGGCGTAGTGGGTTAAAGCATACTAGTTATGCCAGCTACTGGAAGGTAGTTGTGCTTTCTGGGTTCGAGTCCCACTGGTGGGTGTTGTCCAAAGATTGTTTATCTTCACTTGTGGTTTATGCAAGTATAGGCTTATAAGCTGGACACGAGTTCTCTCACATTGACCGTGGCTTGACGAAAAATGCAGACTGACCCCTCACTCATCTGGTGCCTTCGGGAGGTAGAGATGTTTGAGATATATATCTCGAACTATCTACTTCTTTTGTAAGGTCTGATGGCGTAGTGGGTTAAAGCATACTAGTTATGCCAGCTACTGGAAGGTAGTTGTGCTTTCTGGGTTCGAGTCCCACTGGTGGGTGTTGTCCAAAGATTGTTTATCTTCACTTGTGGTTTATGCAAGTATAGGCTTATAAGCTGGACACGAGTTCTCTCACATTGACAGTGGCTTGACGAAAAATGCAGACTGACCCCTCACTCATCTGGTGCCTTCGGGAGGTAGAGATGTTTGAGATATATATCTCGAACTATCTACTTCTTTTGTAAGGTCTGTTGGCGTAGTGGGTTAAAGCATACTAGTTATGCCAGCTACTGGAAGGTAGTTGTGCTTTCTGGGTTCGAGTCCCACTGGTGGGTGTTGTCCAAAGATTGTTTATCTTCACTTGTGGTTTATGCAAGTATAGGCTTATAAGCTGGACACGAGTTCTCTCACATTGACAGTGGCTTGACGAAAAATGCAGACTGACCCCTCACTCATCTGGTGCCTTCGGGTGGTAGAGATGTTTGAGATATATATCTCGAACTATCTACTTCTTTTGTAAGGTCTGATGGCGTAGTGGGTTAAAGCATACTAGTTATGCCAGCTACTGGAAGGTAGTTGTGCTTTCTGGGTTCGAGTCCCACTGGTGGGTGTTGTCCAAAGATTGTTTATCTTCACTTGTGGTTTATGCAAGTATAGGCTTATAAGCTGGACACGAGTTCTCTCACATTGACAGTGGCTTGACGAAAAATGCAGACTGACCCCTCACTCATCTGGTGCCTTCGGGAGGTAGAGATGTTTGAGATATATATCTCGAACTATCTACTTCTTTTGTAAGGTCTGATGGCGTAGTGGGTTAAAGCATACTAGTTATGCCAGCTACTGGAAGGTAGTTGTGCTTTCTGGGTTCGAGTCCCACTGGTGGGTGTTGTCCAAAGATTGTATATATATATATATATATATATATATATATATATATATATATATATATATATATATATATATATATATGACAATGTCAGACCACGGAGGAAAAATGAAACAGGAATTTCCTTAAGTACTTTCGTATATTAAATACATCTTCAGAAGGTTCTCTATACTAGGACCTTCTGAAGATGTATTTAATATACGAAAGTACTTAAGGAAATTCCTGTTTCATTTTTCCTCCGTGGTCTGACATTGTCACATTCTTAATCACGTGTTTATTTTCGTGATATACACACACACACATATATATATATATATATATATATAACTGAAAACTCACACCCCAGAAGTGACTCGAACCCATACTCCCAGAAGCAACGCATCTGGTATGTACAAGACGCCTTAATCCACTTGACCATCACGACCGGACAAAATGAGGTGATAGCCGAGGCTATTTGAACCACCCCACCGCCGGCACTCGGATAGTTATCTTGGGCATAGCATTTTACCAAATCACCTCATTCTTTGGGGCAACACGTGAGGAACACAAATGCGAACAAGCCTGAATGGTCCCCAGGACATATGCAACTGAAAACTCACACCCCAGAAGTGACTCGAACCCATACTCCCAGAAGCAACGCATCTGGTATGTACAAGACGCCTTAATCCACTTGACCATCACGACCGGACAAAATGAGGTGATAGCCGAGGCTATTTGAACCACCCCACCGCCGGCACTCGGATAGTTATCTTGGGCATAGCATTTTACCAAATCACCTCATTCTTTGGGGCAACACGTGAGCAACACAAATGCGAACAAGCCTGAATGGTCCCCAGGACATATGCAACTGAAAACTCACACCCCAGAAGTGACTCGAACCCATACTCCCAGAAGCAACGCATCTGGTATGTACAAGACGCCTTAATCCACTTGACCATCACGACCGGACAAAATGAGGTGATAGCCGAGGCTATTTGAACCACCCCACCGCCGGGGGTGGTGGTTCATACTACTCATCTCCTTGTCATTATCCGTTATTTGACCTGTCTCAGATTTTAATGGACCTATCCTTTCCCTAGTCTTAGTTCGATATAACTGAAAAAACCCTTTAGGATTTGACTTTGCTTGCTCTGCTATGCGAACTTCATAGTTTCCTTTTGCTTTCCTAATCTCTTTTTTAACATTTCTAACCAGTTGTATGAATTCCTGTTCTAACCTGACTTCCCCATTCTTAATCCTTTTGTACCAAGCTCTCTTTTTACCTATAAGGTTCTTTAAATTATTTGTTATCCACTTTGGGTCATTAGTATTCGATATATTCAATTTGTATGGTATACTACGTTCCTGTGCTTTGTTTAGAATATTCTTAAATAAGTTATATATTAAATCCACATCGAAATCCCCTTTTACGTCACCTGTCGCTGGGTTCATGTCTCGCTCTAAGACCGGCCCACACCCCATACCCAAGACTTTCCAATCTATTTGACCCAAAAAATTTCTTAGGGATTAAAATCAGCTTTACGAAAATCTGGCACTTTAACAGAATTTTCTCCTACAGGTGTATTCCATTCTATGCTAAATCTGATTACTTGGTGATCACTGTTCCCTAGCTCACTCCCTATTTCGATGTCATTAATTTGTGTTTCCCTGTTAGTTAACACTAAATCTAAAATATTATTTTCCCGTGTTGGTTCCTTAATGTGTTGCGTAAGAAAGCAATCGTCAATTAATTCTAGAAAATCTTCTGCTTCACTATTCCCTGTTTTGTTCACCCAGTTTATTCCACTAAAATTAAAGTCACCCATGACATAAATACTGTTAGATCTAGATGCTCTAGATATTTCATCCCATAGATGCTTTGCTTCCATTCTGTCTAAATTTGGTGGCCTATATATAACTCCTATTATAATATTATTTGCTTTTTCGTTTAATTCTATCCAAACAGTTTCTGTGTGTGGCTCAGTTTTGATTCCCTCTTTGAGATTACATTTCAAATTGTCCCTAACATATATGGCTACTCCCCCTCCTCGTCTAATATATCTATCTGTGTGAAATAGTTTAAATCCATTTATCTGATATTCAGCTAATAGTTCTCTATTTTCTACATTCATCCACGTTTCGGTAAGTGCAATAATATCTATTTTTTCTGTGCAGACAAGAGCATTTAATTCATTAATTTTATTTCTTAGACTTCTAGTGTTAGTGTAATATATCCTAAGTGAATTGTTATTTTGAGGCCCTTTTCTTTCCCTGATCATTTTGCCAATTCTTTTCTCCCACGAACACATACTTTTATTACCTCCTTCCTCCAAATCAATTCCCATACCACTATCTACTAACAGTTTAATCCCGAACAAACACCTCTAACCACTGGTTCCAACGAGTTCGCAACAGCAACAACCCCAGCCCTCGATAGATGCACCCCATCACGAGCATACATTTCATTTCTTCCATAGAAGCGTTCCCAGTTGTCTATGTAAGATATTGCATTTGATTTGCAATATCTTTCCAGCCGGCAATTGACACCAAGTGCCCTTGACATCCATTCATTTCCCACTCCCTTTCTTGGAAGAATGCCACATATGATCGGGATTCCTCCCTTGCTCCTAACTAATTCAATGGCTGTCCTAAATCTCTGTATTAGTTCCTCCCTCCTAACTCGCCCAACATCATTACCCCCTGCACTAATACAAATAATGGGTGATACGCACGTGTAGTCCCATACCAACTGCTTGCCATTCTTCCAGGGGTTCACTGTGATAACATCCGGGCGACCAATAAGAGCATCAGCGTTACGGGGCGTTAGGTAACGGGGCTCTCTTTCAGGTGGGCATCCAGCTGTGGTGAGGCTCCTTTTGATGATGTCGTGGTTTGATGTCGTGGTGTGATGTCGTGGTATATATATATATATATATATATATATATATATATATATATATATATATATATATATATATATATATATATATATATATATATATATACGTCGTACCTAGTAGCCAGAACACACTTCTCTGCCTACTATGCAAGGCCCGATTTGCCTAATAAGCCAATTTTTCATGAATTAATTGTTTTTCTATAATTTTTTTCTTATGAAATGATAAAGCTACCCATTTCATTATGTATGAGGCAAAAAAATTTTTTATTAGAGTTAAAATTAACGTAGATATATGACCGAACCAAACCAACCCTACCTAACCTAACCTAACCTATCTTTATAGGTTAGGTTAGGTTAGGTAGCAGAAAAAGTTAGGTTAGGTAGTCCAAAAAACATTTATTCATGAAAACTTGGCTTATTAGGCAAATCGGCCCTTGCATAGTAGGCTGAGAAGTGCGTTCTGGCTACTAGGTACGACATATATATATATATATATATATATATATATATGTCGTACCTAGTAGCCAGAACTCACTTCTCAGCCTACTATTCAAGGCCCGATTTGCCTAATAAGCCAAGTTTTCCCGAATTAATATATTTACTATAATTTTTTTCTTATGAAATGATAAAGCAACCCTTTTCTCTATGTATGAGGTCAATTTTTTTTTATTGGAGTTAAAATTAACGTAGATATATGACCGAACCTAACCAACCCTACCTAACCTAACCTAACCTATATTTATAGGTAAGGTTAGGTTAGGTAGCCAAAAAAAGCTAGGTTAGGTTAGGTTAGGTAGGTTAGGTGAACGAAAAAACATTAATTCATGAAAACTTGGCTTATTAGGCAAATCGGGCCTTGAATAGTAGGCTGAGAAGTGCGTTCTGGCTATTAGGTACGACATATATATATATATATATATATATATATATATATATATATATATATATATATATATATATTAGTATATTTTGGTAGCAGTCTTTCCTGTACATATATTATTAAATATGACCGAAAAAGTAAGATTAATAATTCTAACACGAATTTTCTCAATCTTTCGTACATTTCTTTTCACTGTTGGAGGTAAATCAAAAATCAATTCTCCAAAATTCATTTTTATTTCTAGTCTGACGCGACACGGGCGCGTTTCGTAAAACTTATTACATTTTCAAAGACTTTAGTTTACAAATACACAACTGAATAGAACTTACGCGTCTCCGATTTTATATCAACACTTTAGTGAGGTGGATGGGGTGAGGTGGCATTAATAGGGTATTAATTTCATCAACACAAGACAGAACAAGAGGCGGCATTAATAGGGTATTAATTTCATCAACACAAGACAGAACACGAAACAATGGGTATTGAATAGAAGTGTTTGTAGAAAGCCTATTGGTCCATATTTCTTGATGCTTCTATATTGGAGCGGAGTCTTGAGGTGGGTAGAATATAGTTGTGCATTAATTGGCTGTTGATTGCTGGTGTTGACTTCTTGATGTGTAGTGCCTCGCAAACGTCAAGCCGCCTGCTATCGCTGTATCTATCGATGATTTCTGTGTTGTTTACTAGGATTTCTCTGGCGATGGTTTGGTTGTGGGAAGAGATTATATGTTCCTTAATGGAGCCCTGTTGCTTATGCATCGTTAAACGCCTAGAAAGAGATGTTGTTGTCTTGCCTATATACTGGGTTTTTTGGAGCTTACAGTCCCCAAGAGGGCATTTGAAGGCATAGACGACGTTAGTCTCTTTTAAAGCGTTCTATATTGTGTCTGGAGAGTTTCTCATGAGTAGGCTGGCCGTTTTTCTGGTTTTATAGTAAATCGTCAGTTGTATCCTCTGATTTTTGTCTGTAGGGATAACGTTTCTATTAACAATATCTTCCAGGACCCTTTCCTCCATTTTATGAGCTGTGGAAAAGAAGTTCCTGTAAAATAGTCTAATAGGGGGTATAGGTGTTGTGTTAGTTGTCTCTTCAGAGGTTGCATGGCGTTTCACTTTCCTTCTTATGATGTCTTCGACGAAACCATTGGAGAAGCCGTTGTTGACTAGGACCTGCCTTACCCTAAAGAGTTCTTCGTCGACTTGCTTCCATTCTGAGCTGTGGCTGAGAGCACGGTCGACATATGCGTTAACAACACTCCTCTTGTACCTGTCTGGGCAGTCGCTGTTGGCATTTAGGCACATTCCTATGTTCGTTTCCTTAGTGTAGACTGCAGTGTGGAAACCTCCGCTCTTTTCCATGACTGTTACATCTAGAAAGGGCAGCTTCCCATCCTTTTCCATCTCGTAAGTGAAACGCAGCACGGAACTCTGCTCAAATGCCTCCTTCAGCTCCTGCAGATGTCTGACATCAGGTACCTGTGTAAAAATGTCGTCAACATACCTGCAGTATATGGCCGGTTTCAAGTTCATGTCGACTAAGACTTTTTGCTCGATGGTACCCATGTAGAAGTTTGCAAACAGGACACCTAGGGGAGAACCCATGGCGACCCCATCTACTTGCTTATACATGTGCCCATCTGGGCTCAAGAAGGGTGCCTCTTTAGTACAAGCTTGGAGTAGTTTCCTCAGAATATTTTCTGGTATGTCAAGAGGAGTACAGGCTGGATCACGATACACTCTGTCGGCTATCATCCCGATTGTCTTGTCCACAGGTACGTTGGTAAACAGCGATTCTACGTCCAACGAGGCTCTTATTCCTGTGACCCGTGTGCCCCGCAGTAAGTCAACAAATTCCTTTGGAGACTTCAGGCTGAAGGCGCAGGGAACATAAGGAGTTAGCAGGCCGTTGAGTCGCTTCGCCAGTCTGTTCGTGGGTGTGGGTATCTGGCTAATGATTGGCCGAAGTGGGTTTCCAGGCTTGTGTGTCTTGACATTTCCATACGCATATCCAGGTTTATATTCCCCAATGATCTTTGGCAGGTGGAGTCCGGATTTCTTGGCGTTCACAGTTTCGATCAGTTTGTTGATCTTTGCTTTTAATTCGGCTGTAGTGTCCTTCGTTACCCTTTGGAACTTAGTTTGGTCAGAGAGTATGATGTTCATTTTCGCCAGATATTCGTCTTTTTTAAGAATGATATATATTGGCGACTTGTCACCTCTCCTGACAACTATCTCCTTGTTCTCACGAAGGCTTTTAGCTGCCGCTTTGAGCTCGGGGGACAGTATGGTGCTTCTGTAATTGCCTCGATTCTTTCCTCCTTCTGCAATAAGTTCTGCTTGTAAGGTATCTTTGGTAGTGACCTTCTTTTGCGTCTCGAGGTCGAATATGTCGTCCAACAGAATTTCCAACTCTACTTTCCGGGCCATCTCACTCGGTCTGGACATAACATAACTCTCCTAAATCTGGGCATAAACTGTCACGTTATGTCCAGACCGAGTGGACAGTTCAGACTTCAGCCTGAAGTCTCCAAAGGAATTTGTTGACTTACTGCGGGGCACACGGGCCACAGGGATAAGAGCCTCGTTGGACGTAGAATCGCTGTTTACCAACGTACCTGTGGACAAGACAATCGGCATGATAGCCGACAGAGTGTATCGTGATCCAGCTTTACTCCTCTTGACATACCAGAAAATATTCTGAGGAAACTACTCCAAGCTTGTACTAAAGAGGCACCCTTCTTGAGCCCAGATGGGCACATGTATAAGCAAGTAGATGGGGTCGCCATGGGTACTCCCCTAGGTGTCCTGTTTGCAAACTTCTACATGGGTACCATCGAGCAAAAAGTCTTAGTCGACATGAACTTGAAACCGGCCATATACTGCAGGTATGTTGACGACATTTTTACACAGGTACCTGATGTCAGACATCTGCAGGAGCTGAAGGAGGCATTTGAGCAGAGTTCCGTGCTGCGTTTCACTTATGAGATGGAAAAGGATGGGAAGCTGCCCTTTCTAGATGTAACAGTCATGGAAAAGAGCGGAGGTTTCCACACTGCAGTCTACACTAAGGAAACGAACATAGGAATGTGCCTAAATGCCAACAGCGACTGCCCAGACAGGTACAAGAGGAGTGTTGTTAACGCATATGTCGACAGTGCTCTCAGCCACAGCTCAGAATGGAAGCAAGTCGACGAAGAACTCTGTAGGGTAAGGCAGGTCCTAGTCAACAACGGCTTCTCCAATGGTTTCGTCGAAGACATCGTAAGAAGGAAAGTGAAACGCCATGCAACCTCTGAAGAGACAACTAACACAACACCTATACCCCCTATTAGACTATTTTACAGGAACTTCTTTTCCACAGCTCATAAAATGGAGGAAAGGGTCCTGAAAGATATTGTTAATAGAAATGTTATCCCTACAGACAAAAATCAGAGGATACAACTGACGATTTACTATAAAACCAGAAAAACGGCCAGCCTACTCATGAGAAACTCTCCAGACACAAAACAGAATGCTTTAAAAGAGACTAACGTCGTCTATGCCTTCAAATGCCCTCTTGGGGACTGTAAGCTCCAAAAAACCCAGTATATAGGCAAGACAACAACATCTCTTTCTAGGCGTTTAACGATGCATAAGCAACAGGGCTCCATTAAGGAACATATAATCTCTTCCCACAACCAAACCATCGCCAGAGAAATCCTAGTAAACAACACAGAAATCATCGATAGATACAGCGATAGCAGGCGGCTTGACGTTTGCGAGGCACTACACATCAAGAAGTCAACACCAGCAATCAACAGCCAATTAATGCACAACTATATTCTACCCACCTCAAGACTCCGCTCCAATATAGAAGCATAAAAGAAATATGGACCAATAGGCTTTCTACAAACACTTCTATTCAATACCCATTGTTTCGTGTTCTGTCTTGTGTTGATGAAATTAATACCCTATTAATGCCACCTCTTGTTCTGTCTTGTGTTGATGAAATTAATACCCTATTAATGCCACCTCACCCCATCCACCTCACTAAAATATATATATATATATATATATATATATATATATATATATATATATATATATATATATATATATATATATATATATATATATATATATATATATATATATATTATATTATATTTAATATATATATATATTGTGACGGTAAAGCGTTGGTGTTCGGCTGTTTCAAAAGCTGGGGGCAGGGCCTCGTCACATCACAAAAAAAAAGAGAAAAGTTTGTCCTTTCGTCTGTGGTAAGGTAATGGGAAGACACACAAAACACAAGTATATAAACAATGAAATTTTAATTACTATAGAAAACAAGACATGAATAAAGACAATCTCATAAAATTCAACACTGGTCAACAAACAAAATAACATGAATAATAACTGGCAATGAAATGTTACTCTAAGACCAGAATGCAAAAATTTTGATAGCAATATAAATTAAATAATGGGTGCTGGAATACTGGCTTCAAGCTGCCACCTCCCTTAGTACACGAAAGCCAAGGCTTAGTCTACTAGCGAGAGATGTCAACTCCAAGGAGTACAGAGATATTCTGACGAGTACGGCGTGCTGCTGCCCAGACAACGACTCTGGTGGTGGCGTGAGTGCAGGTGCGGCGAGACATCAGCCAATCAGCAACAGGCAGGCGGAAGATGAGCAGTTTGCTGGTTACGGCGGCTGTGGCTGGTGTCGGGGTGTGCATGGTACGATTTGCTTCCTGGGCAAAACGTTTGGCGATACTGGTGGACGTATCTTCTATATAGTATCTTGTACTTTAACGACGTAATGATGTAGGGAAGAGCAGGTTCAATCTCTCTTGAAAAAGATTATCGTCACAACTCTCCCCCGAAGCCTGCGGTTCTGGAAGAAGTTACGTCTTCATGTGGTGGAGTGATAGTTGGAGTTGCTTCTACTTCATAGACTCTGGAGAGGGCGTCGGCTATGATGTTGTCAGAACCCTTAATATAGCGGATCTCCAGGTTGAAATCTTGCAGATATAAAGCCCACCGTAGAAGACGTTGGTTATTGAATTGGGCTTGATGTAAGAAGCGGAGAGGATTGTGGTCTGAGAAGATGGTGGTAGACCTGGCACCTTGTAGGTATGGAGCAAAGTGCTGGAGATTCAGGACGATGGAGAGTAGCTCCTTCTCAATAGTGCTGTAGTTCCTCTGGTGGGGTTTCAACTTGTAGCTGTAGTAGCTGACAGGTAGAACCTCCTCGCCTCGTTGCTGCATCAGGACACCACCGATGCCGGTACCACTGGCGTCGACATGAAGGACGAAAGGCTTAGTGATATCTGGCGAGGCGAGAATGGGATTAGAACAGAGGAGGAATTTGAGTTGTTCGAAAGTAACGGTTTGCTGCATGGTCCAATTATACCGTTGCTTGGGACTAGTTAAAGTAATTAATGGTGTGGCTACCATATTAAAATTTCTCACAAACCTACGGTAGTAGGAGGCAAGACCAAGGAAGCGCAGGAGCTGCTTCCTGGTGGTAGGCTGTGGATAATGCTGGATGGCTTGAGTGTGTGTGTCTAACGGAGCTAGGCTTCCACTCCCAATTACATGACCCAGATAACGCACTTTACCTTTGGCAAAGGTGGACTTGCCCAGGTTGACGGTGAGGCCGGCTGTCAGGAGCTTGGCGAACAGTCGTTGCAGCTGGAGCAGATGTTCGCTCCAGGTGTTGGATGCTATGACGATATCATCCAAATAGGCGTAGGTGTTATCCAAGCCCTGGATGACGCGGTTGACAGCTCTCTGAAAGGTGGCCGGGGCATTACATAGTCCGAAAGGAAGGCGTTCAAATCTGAAAAGTCCAAAAGGAGTGATAAAGGCAGATATTTCTTTGGCTCGCTCTGTTAGACACACTTGGTAATATCCCTTAAGCAAGTCCACTTGGGACAAGTACTGGGCATTACCAATGGCGTCAAGAATGTCATCTATCCTTGGCAAGGGGTATGCATCCTTGACAGTCATATTATTTAATTTACGGTAATCCGTACACAGTCTCACCTTACCTTGGGGTTTTGGCACCAAGATACAGGGTGAGGCCCAGGGGGACTCACAAGTTGTAGCCAATCCATGATCCAAGAGGTACTGCACCTCAGCACGCATGACTTCCTTCTTGCTAGGGCTGATTCGGTAGAAGGGTTGACGAATCGGCCGGGTGTCAGGTAGCAGTTGGATGTCGTGCTGGGTAACATTACACTCTTGGGGATCATCTCGGAACAACTCCTGATGTTCTTTGACGATCTTGATGAGAGGTGCACTATGATTGTCCTGAAAATAATTGTGAAGATCAGTTAGGATTTCCGAATTGGAAAGCGCTGACTCCTTGTCAGTGCTTTCGGGAGGAGAAGCAGGGAAGGTCTCACTGTGGATGTATGGCTCTTTAAAGGAAGAGTAGGTTATCATGACAATGGGAGGAGTACCGTTATATAGCTTCAGGAGGTTGACGTGGCACAATTGGGTCTTCCGCCGCCTATCTGGAGTCTCTAGAACGTAGTTGTGGTTGTTTCTGCACTCCTTGATGCGGTAGGGTCCTGAAACCCTGTTTTGTTAAGGAGAACCTGGGATAGGGAAATATGCAAGCACGAAGTCTCCCGGTTTAAATTTCCAACTTTGCTGGTCTGGTCGTAATGAGTCTTCATCCACTCCTGTGCTTTCAATAGATTATCTTGGGCAAAACTGTGGACCCTCTCTAGAATGTGTTGTAGGTTTTGAAGAAACTGGGGGACATTCTGATGCTCACTGAAGGTGGCATCACGTAGAGAGTCTTTGAAAGCCTTGAGGGGAGTACGACACTTACGTCCGTAGAGCATCTCATAAGGAGATACTCCTAGAGATTCATTGGGAAGACTTCTAAAGATACACATTATCAGGTCAATTTGCTTATCCCAATCCTTAGAGGTTTCATTACAAAACTTCTTCAGGAGTGCTTCAATAGTCTGATGACTACGCTCAAGAGAACCCTGTGAAGCAGGAAAATAGGGGCTGGACAATACCTGTTTGATGTTGAACTCTTCCAGTGTCCTCTTGAAGAGATCACTGGTGAAGTTGGTGCCATAGTCGCTCTGAACCTCCCTTGGAAATCCATACTGGGTGAAGATCTTCAATAAGTGTTTCACAACCGTAGCAGCCGTAATGTTCTTTACTGGAACTGCTATGGGGAATCTGGTGGTAGGACACAGGATGGTTAAGATATAGGCGTTACCTGAACTGGTCCGAGGTAAAGGACCGACACAGTCTATAATAAGTCTGTGGAAAGGTTCCGCAGGCACCTGTATGGGAGTCAGTGGTGCTCTGGGGATAGAGATGTTCGGTTTGAACGGACAGCAACATTAGCTCACAGAATGAGAGCGAAGCTGCTGGTCATGGGGGACTTAAATCATGGAGAGATAAATTGGGAATGAAGAAATCCCCATGGAGTGGACGAAACGTGGGGAGTAAGGTTAGTAAATGTTATAGACAGGAATTTCCTAATACAACATGTGAAGGAAGACATAAGGGAAAGACGAGGAGATGCACCGAGCCTATTAGACATGATTTTCATCCAGAACGTACAAGACATCGAGAATTTGGAGCATGAAATACCTCTAGGGGCCAGCGACCATTGTGTTCTAGTCTTTGACTACATGATGGAATTCAAACATGTGACCATGGGACAAAAGGTCTGGGAAAGGAGAGTCGATTACAGGAAAGGGAACTACAAGAAGATAAGGGACTAACTGGGAGAAGTGCAGTGGGCGGAAGAAATTAGAGGAAAACATTCCAAGCCTAGGATGGACCTATTCATATGGAAATGCCAGGAGGCCGAAGAGAGATTTATACCAACAGTAAAGGGAAAAATAAGGGGAAATATAATAACCCATGGTTTAATAGACAGTGTCAGGAAGCAAAAATGGCCAGCAGGCTGAAGTGGAGGAAGTATAGAAGACAAAGGACAGAGGAAAACAGGATCAGATGGAACAGAGCTAGGTACGATTACATTAACATAAGACGAACATCGGAAAGGAACTATGAGAACGATATTGCGATCAAAGCGAAAACGCTACCTAAATTACTACACAGCCATATAAAAAGAAAAATGTCGGTGAACGATCAAGTGACAAGACTAAGGAAAACAGAGGGGCATATACTGAAAGTGACAGTGAAATCTGCGAGGCACTGAACGCCAGTTTCCATAGAGTGTTCACAACCGAGCCTGAGCAGTTCCCATTGTTAGAAGAGATTGCCCTAGATGAAAGACTATCAGATATGGAGGTGACAGCAGAGGAGGTAATGAAACAGTTGACAACACTGGATGCAAATAAAGTGGTTGGACCAGACAAAGTATCACCGTGGATGCTAAAAGAGGCAGCGCAGGCCCTCAGCATACCTCTGGCAATGATCTTTAATGAGTCACTTATGTCGAGAGAATTGCCCAGTTGCTGAAAGAAGGCAAATGTCGTACCGATTTTCAAGAAAGGCAATAGAGAGGAGGCACTTAATTATAGACCTGTATCACTGACAAGCATCCCCTGTAAAATACTTGAAAGAATAATTAGGCTACGACTGGTTGCACACCTGGAGAATGTTAGGTTTGTGAACAAATATCAACATGGGTTCTGGAAGGGGAAATCGTGCCTAACAAACCTTTTGGAATTCTATGATAAATTAACGAGGATAAGATAGGACAGAGATGGTTGGGCAGACTATATATTACTGGACTGCCAAAACGTCTTTGATACAGTACCGCACATGAGACTACTGTTCAAACTCGAGAGGCAGGCGGGGGTGGGAGGAAAGGCCCTAGCATGGATAAGGAACTAACAGGAAGGTGCCAAAGAGTTACGGTAAGGGGCGAGAAGTCTGATTGGCGAACAGTAACAAGTGGAGTACCTCAAGGATCGGTGCTGGGACCAATTTCTATTTCTAATATATGTTAACGACATGTTTACAGGAGTAGAGTCCTACATGTCGATGTTCGCGGATGACGCAAAGTTGATGAGAAGAGTTGTGACAGATGAGGATTGCAGGATCCTCCAAGAGGACCTGAACAGGTTGCAGTGATGGTCAGAGAAATGGCTACTGGAGTTCAACACGAGCAAACGTAAAGTTATGGAAATGGGACTAGGTGATAGGAGACCAAAGGGACAGTACACAACGAAGGGAATCTTCTTACCTGTGACGACGCGAGATAGATACCTGGGCGTGGACGTAACACCTAATCTATCTCCTGAAGCACATATAAATAGGATAACGACAGTAGTGTACTCTACTCTGGCATTAGTTAGAACATCATTCAGAAACCTAAGTAAGGAGGCATTTGCAACGAGACTCGTCCCAGAGTTATGAGAGATGGGGTATGAGGAGCGCCTGAAGGAACTGTGCCTTACGACTCTAGAAAGAAGAAGGAAGAGGGGGGGGGGGACATGATAGGAACGTATCAGATACTCAGGGGGATTGACAGAGTGGACATAGACGAAATGTTCACACGGAATAGTAACAGAACGAGGGGACATGGGTGGAAGCTGGAAACTCAGATGAGTCACAGGGATGTTAGGAAGTTTTCTTTTAGCGTGAGAGTAGTGGAAAAATGGAATGCACTTAAGGAACAGGTTGTGGAAGCAAATACTATTCATAATTTTAAAACTAGGTATGATAGGGAAATAGGTTGGAGTCATTTCTGTAAACAACCGATGGCTCGAAAGGTGGGATCCAAGAGTTAATGCTCGATCCTGCAGACACAAATAGGTGAGTACACACACACACACACTCACGTGTGTGTGACACAGATTAAGCAAGAAAGAGAGGGCTGGGCGGACTGCATTTTCTTGGATTGTCGGAAAGCCTTTGACACAGTACCGCATAAGAGGCTGGTACATAAGCTGGAGAGACAGGCAGGTGTAGCTGGTAAGGTGCTCCAGTGGATAAGGGAGTATCTAAGCGATAGGAAGCAGAGAGTTACGGTGAGGGGTGAGACCTCCGATTGGCGTGAAGTCACCAGTGGAGTCCCACAGGGCTCTGTACTCGGTCCTATCTTGTTTCTGATATATGTAAATGATCTCCCGGAGGGTATCGATTCATTTCTCTCAATGTTTGCGGACGATGCTAAAATTATGAGAAGGATTAAAACAGAAGAGGACTGTTTGAGGCTTCAAGAAGACCTAGACAAGCTGAAGGAATGGTCGAACAAATGGTTGTTAGAGTTTAACCCAACCAAATGTAATGTAATGAAGATAGGTGTAGGGAGCAGGAGGCCAGATACAAGGTATCATCTGGGAGAGGAAATTCTTCAGGAGTCAGAGAAGGAAAAAGACTTGGGGGTTGATATCACGCCAGACCTGTCTCCTGCAGCACATATCAAGCGGATAACATCAGCGGCATATGCCAGGCTGGCCAACATACGAACGGCATTCAGAAACTTGTGTAAAGAATCATTCAGAACTTTGTATACCACATATGTCAGGCCAATCCTGGAGTATGCAGCCCCAGCATGGAGTCCATATCTAGTCAAGGATAAGACAAAACTGGAAAAGGTTCAAAGGTTTGCCACCAGACTAGTACCCGAGCTGAGAGGTATGAGCTACGAGGAGAGACTACGGGAATTAAACCTCACTTCGCTGGAAGACAGAAGAGTTAGGGGGGACATGATCACCACATTCAAGATTCTGAAGGGGATTGATAGGGTAGATAAAGACAGTCTATTTAACACAAGGGGAACACGCACAAGGGGACACAGGTGGAAACTGAGTGCCCAAATGAGCCACAGAGATATTAGAAAGAACTTTTTTAGTGTCAGAGTGGTTGACAAATGGAATGCATTAGGGGGTGATGTGGTGGAGGCTCACTCCATACACAGTTTCAAGTGTAGATATGACAGAGCCCGATAGGCTCAGGAATCTGTACACCTGTTGATTGATGGTTGAGAGGCGGGACCAAAGAGCCAGAGCTCAACCCCCGCAAACACAACTAGGTGAGTACAACGTACCAAGCAAAATCGAATAATAACCTTTATTGTGCTCCTCACGTGCTCAGGTCAAGCAGGAATCATTCACCCTTTTAAGCTTTTAGCCAGATTATCTTTTAAATAGATACCTTTATCTATCTTACATCCAGCCTTACGACGCTCTAACTACCTATTCTCTATTCATCTACTTAACGAACGCCCCTGGGACTACTGCTTCACCCACTCTTCCTAAGCAGCAATATATCATTAGGAATTCTGCTGTGGTTTTGATTTATGATTCCCACTCTATTTCTATAGTTTTATCTCGTATTTTGTCTTTTATATTTTCTCAAATTTTCAACATTGATTTATTGTGAAGTGGTTATATTGTAATTGTTTTATATTATGCAGATAATTAATATTTGGAATTGTGGGAAGTCTGAGCCATCTGCATGCAAGAGGGAGCCGGTGGCCGTGCAGACAGAACACTGGACGCGTGATCCTGTGGTCCCGGGTTCGATCCCGGACGCCGGCGAGAAACAATGGACAGAGTTTCTTTCACCCTGATGTCCCTGTTACCTAGCAATAAATAGGTACCTGGGAGTTAGTCAACTGGCATGGGCTTCATCCTGAGGGTGGAGGCCTGGTCGAGGACCAAGCCGCGGGGACACTAAGCCCCGAAATCATCTCAAGACAACCTCAAGATAACCGTCTCATTGAATATGACAGCATATTCTGTACTAACTATTTTCTAGTTCAGGGCTTCTAGACCTCTAACTAGTGCTCTTGCATCAGGGTTTAGTTGGAAGAGGAGTTCTCCAAAAGTCATGTTAGTTTTCGAGGTTAAGAAAAAGAAGTAAATAATTATAGAACGTATTACACTTATTATAAAATTGCACAACGTTTCGAACCTACATGGTTCATTCTCAAGTGATGTTACAGTACCGGACATTATATTTATACTAATAGTAGGTCAGGTGAACACAAATGGGTCGAACAATGGGGTCATGTGTAAATATTGCGTATACATAAGGGTAAAGAGTAAGGCATAAAGGAGAAAAGAGTAGAATAAGGCTAAATAGGGTACAAAATACATTCAAAGATTAATCAGGTGTAGTGTCGTTATTTGTCGAGCAGTGTCTTCTATGTTGGCATCTTCACGTTCTGGTCTTGTTTTTACCCTCATGGTAGGAAGAGGGAATTTTTCCGTAATCTGAGTATTTATGGTAGATTGTTCTGTTTTTAGGTGGATTGCTTCAAGAATTTGTAATCTTACTTCTAGGATTTTGTCTATTATACAAGTGTTTTTATTTAACACTTCTCTTATTTGGGTGATGTCATAGGCTTGTCTCATGTGATTTCTCTGGGTACCGGATTGAAGATGACAGGTCAAACACCTCGTCAGATTGGTCGAAGTCATACCGCTTTACTCTGATTGAAGGTTACATCCTTCGTGGGTGCACGTGTACATGTGTACAACGCTTGACTGCTGTAAAGGGTTCTTCGTCGGCTTCGGGTTGTTATTGATAAGGGGGTCGGTAGTCATTTTGTTTTATAGAATATGATCAGGTCTATGTTTAGGATAGGAGTAATGCTTTTTACTAGTAGATGGATTATTTCTTTCATTATTCTTTCCTCATTTTTATGTTCGCTGAGCATAGTTGATTTGTAATATTGGAGGTGTTGTGGTTTCTGTACTAGGTTCAGGATTGTTCCATCAGTCCATGTGTCTTCTTATAGCAGCATTTATTTTTCGTGTTGCTATATCCATTGGTCACCAATACCTGAGTTATTCTTTCAAACTCTCTACTCACGTCGCTCCATTCGGAGCAGTGGGTAAGCGCTCGACGAATATAAAACATTGAGAACACAGGCTTTGGCACTGGCGACGTGAGTAGAGAGTTTGAAAGAATAATTCAGGTATTGGTGAACAATACCCGAAACGCTTTGCGTAATAGTGGCTTTAAGCATTGTATGTACTAGCTCTATCTATAAATCCATCAACTTTTTGTAACTCACCTTGTATGTATGTACTTTACCTGAATTAATATTTATATTTGTATTTGTATTTGTATTTGTTTGTATCTTTGGGGGCATTCGCCCCTACCGTTCAGGTTTAATCCTCTGTTAGTAGGCTTAGTATATACGCTGGTGTTTAAAGAGGTTCCTGTTTTTGTTATTAGTACATCCAAGAATGACAGACTGTTATTTTCACTATTTTCATGTGTAAGTCGGAGCACTGACTCTCTCTCTCTTCATGGCTTTTTAGATCAATTAGTTCGTCTGAGTTTTTTACTATGACGAATATGTCATCTACATAACGGCAGTATACAGTTGGTTTTTGTCTGCTACTGAAGACTCTGTCTTCGATAGTTCCCATATAAAAAAATAGCGAATAAAACTCCTAAGGGGGAGCCCATTGCTACTCAGTCTATATGTAGATACATGTCCCCCTTACTGACTGATGAAAGGAGCTTCCTATGTACATGCCTCAAGAAGACTCTTCAAGTGTGGCTCGGGTATGTCTAATTTGGGGCTGCTTTTGTCTGTATACTCTGTCCAGTATCATTTCTATGGTGGTGTCGACTGGGACGCTGGTAAATAGAACGTCGCTTCCCTGGACGTCGATATTAAGTTTCTTAAAAACCGGGGAAAGTTTTTCAAGTCCAATCGCATAAGGTACCTCCAATGAGTTTCTATTTTCTGGTTTCGCTTTGGGGACATGATTATCAAACGTACGCTTAGCTTGTCCGAACAAGCAATCCAAAAACATTTTAGCGTATTGTAAACTCTTCCCAATTTCATATATTTTTTAAATCGCTTCATCAAAAAACTCAGGGCTGCATACCCTCAAAGCTCGAAGAAACATTCCTGAAAATACTGCCTGTTTAACTTTACTATGATGATTTGAATAATAATAAACATACGACCCCAAGTTGGTAGGTTTCCTATACACGTTGAATTTGAATTCTCTATTGACTGTATGAATCATAATGTCCCAAAACGGAAGAGTACCATTCTCCTCATTATCACTTGTGAGTTTTATTGAAGGTATCAAAGAATTAAGTTCATTAAGAAAAAACATTTTTGTTTTAATGGACAATTTTAAAACAAACATGTGGAATGGCGATGGGCAATCCCCTTTCTCCAGTTTCGAGCACTCTAAATATGGAGTTCTTTAAAACAAAAAAAATCTTATCCGGGATAATCCCTGCTAATGTAATTTGGTTTAGAAATGTTGATTATATTTTGTGCTTATAGCCGTGTGATCAAGACCAAAATGTTCATTATTATTCGAATCATCATAGTAAAGTTAAACAGGCAGTATTTTCAGGACTCTTTCTTTCCTGTCGGTGCCGGTGGTACGACGGTGCACTAGGTACACCACAGTGGTACGACGGTGCACCAGGAACACCACAGTGGTACGACGGTGCACTAGGTACACCACAGTGGTACGACGGTGCACTAGGTACACCACAGTGGTACGACGGTGCACCAGGAACACTACAGTGGTACGACGGTGCACCAGGAACACTACAGTGGTACGACGGTGCACCAGGAACACTACAGTGGTACGACGGTGCACCAGGAACACTACAGTGGTACGACGGTGTACCAGGTACACCACAGCGGTACGACGGTGCACCAGGTACACTACAGTGGTACGACGGTGCACTAGGTACACCACAGTGGTACGACGGTGCACTAGGTACACCACAGTGGTACGACGGTGTACCAGGTACACTACAGTGGTACGACGGTGTACCAGGTACACCACAGCGGTACGACGGTGTACTAGGCACACCACAGTGGGACGACGGTGTACCAGGTACACCACAGCGGTACGACGGTGTACCAGGCACACCACAGTGGTACGACGGTGTACCAGGTACACCACAGTGGGACGACGGTGTACCAGGTACACCACAGTGGTACGACGGTGTACCAGGTACACCACAGTGGTACGACGGTGTACCAGGTACACCACAGTGGTACGATAGAGAAGATGGTTGACGACAAAACAGGCAAGATTAAGTTTCGTAAACCAATAAAAAACTAATTGCTTGATTATCAGTTATATAACAGAGAGGTCACGGGACAGGGCTCAGGGTGGACAGTATATATATATATATATATATATATATATATATATATATATATATATATATATATATATATATATATATATATATATATATATATATATATATATATATATATATTGGCCACGCGTTGCTATGGCTCAGTAACGCATGTGTGTTGCTGAGCCACAGCAACCTTTCCCAGTCTCCCAGTCCTCCCCACCATTCCCCAGTCCCCTCGTCCTCCAAACCGTTCCTCAATCCCCGGTTCTCTCGTCTTCCCAGCCATTCCCAACTCCCCTGTCCCTTCGTCCTCCCCATGATCCCCTCGTCCTCCCCACCAACCCTCACTCCATCGTCCACTCGTCCTTCGAACCATTCCCCACTTCACCGTCCTCCTCGTCCTCCCCACCATCTCTCACTCCTCCATCCTCTCGGCCTCCCTTCCATTCCCCCCTCGCCCATCCCCTCGTCCTCCCAACCATCCACCCCACTCCCCTTTACCCTTGTCCTTTCCACCATGCTCCATTCCCCTGTCCCCTCGTCCCCACCATCCCCAACTCCTCTGTCCTCTCGCCCTCCCCACCATTTCCCACTTCTTCGTCCAATGCATTCCTAAATGATCTAATGTCCTCATCAGAAAATTGGGAATGTCAAATGATCTGATGATCCAATCACTGAAATATAAGAAAAACAGCTTAAAAATTAAATGAAAAACAATGAAAAATTGAAAAATAAACTATACTCACGAAATGAACAGTTGGTAAACAACACAGCTCAATTCCAATGCAATGTCACACAAATTAATTAAAACAAAATTAAAATAGATCGAAATCTTTGAAAATTCAATTTATCAATAAAATCAGAAACATTATTATGGAATTGTAACATATTTAGAATAAAGTGTGTTGCTCTTACGGGCAATAGATGGCGCTGTTTTTCAAAAAAGCATGTTTTTACCTGTCACAGGTGTTGCAGGTATTCTTATACTCACGAAATGAACAGCATGGTACATAACACAGCTGAATTCCAGTGCAATGTCACACAAAATAATTAAATAAAAATGAAAATAAATTGAAATCTATGAAAATTCAATTTGTCACTGCAATTGGAAGCATTGAAATAGAATTGTAACATATTTAGTATTGCATGTGTTGCTCTTACGTGCAACTAATGGCACTATTTAAAAAAAAAGGATGGTTTCACCTGTCGCTCATGTGGCATCTATACTTATCTCTCCGAAATGAATGGTATGGTAAAAAAAACACAGCTCAATTCCTATGCAATGTCACACAAAATAATTAAATCAAAATGAAAATCAACCAAAATGTATGAAAATTCAATTTATCAATGAAATTGAAAACATTGAAATGGAATCGTAACATATTTAGTATAGCGTGTGTTGCAATTATGTGCAACAGATGGCACTGTTTTAAACAAAACAAAATTTTTACCTGTCACAGGTGTGGCATCTATATAGTAGGTATATTAATACATGTATTCGAATGGAACATTGTGTCATTATTTCAAAGCAATTGATGAAGAACTTTCGGAGATTAAAGAATGTGTGTTCCTCTTACATCCAACAGATGGCACTATTTTTCAAAAATATATTTTTATTCATGTCACAGGTGAGACATGTATATAGTAGGAATATAGAAACAAGAGTCTATTCGAATGCAACGTTGTGTCAAAATTTCAAATTAATTGGTAAAGAGGTTTTGAAGATTTCCCTCACATGAAAAACCAATGAAAAACCAGTTTAAAAAAAATGTTTTTTTTCCCCATCGCAGATGTGACGTCTATATAGTAAGTATATGAAAACCCGCTCGGTGATTAGTAATTTTGAACAAACGAACATTTACATTATATATATATATATATATATATATATATATATATATATATATATATATATATATATATATATATATATATATATATATATATATATGTAATATTAGTATATTTTGGTAGCAGTCTTTCTTGTAAACATATGTTATCTTAAGATGATTTCGGGGCCTTAGTGTCCCCGCGGCCCGGTCCTCGACCAGGCCTCCACCCCCAGGAAGCAGCCCGTGACAGCTGACTAACAGCCAGGTACCTATTTTACTGCTAGGTAACAGGAGCATAGGGTGAAAGAAACTTTTGCCCATTGTTTCTCGCCGGCGCCAGGGATCGAACCCAGGACCACCGGATCACAAGTCCAGCGTGCTGTCCACTCGGCCGACCGGCTCCCTCCAATGTTTACAACAATGCTTATTTCTTAATCTTACCTTCTCCGTAATATTCAACACCATATATAATATATATATATATATATATATATATATATATATATATATATATATATATATATATATATATATATATATATATATATATATATATATATATATATATATGTGTGTGAATTTTATGCAAATATATAAAGGAATCTTGTTAAAAGAATTACGGCATTAGACAAAGAATGTTGAGAAGGCCAGACTAGAAGATGCGTAGACGCGGCTATTAGGCTCTGGTTCACCCTGCAGCACGTCTTGGCTAGTACAGTTAGGACGGAACCCTCGCACAGTGGGTGGAGCACAAACCTGGCCTGACAGGTAGTAAAGTGGACGCTGCATCCTCCCTGTATACGACTGTCAGAATTATGCATGTGAGCAGTGAGAGTCCACTCCCTGCCTCTCTGCTTCCTACATCCCCGAGCCTTTTCATGCTGCCGCTGCTGCCGCTGCTGCCGCTGCTGCTGCGGCTACTGCTGCTGCTGCTGCGGCTGCTTCTGCGGCTGCTGCTGCTGCGGCTGCTGCTGCTGCGGCTGCTGCTGCTGCGGCTACTGCTGCTGCTGCTGCGCCTACTACTGCTGCTGCTGCTGCTGATTCTGCTGCTGATGCGGCTACTGCTGCTGCTGCTGCTGCTGCTTCTGTGGCTACTGCTGCTGCTGCTGTTGTGGGAGTGATCGTTGTTGCTGCGTCATTTTGATCCTTCTCCAATGTCTCGCTCTTACTCTCTCTACTTTCTTCGACATTCTAACTGGTGTGTGTATGCTCACCTATTGGTACTCACCTATTTATGCATGCAAGATCGAGCATTAGCTCTTGGACCCCGCTTTTCTCGCTGTCGGTTGTGTCAATCAACGCCTCCTGCTCTATTCCCCTATCATGTCTGAATTAAAAATTATATTTGAGTTTGATTCTACAACCTTTTATTTTTCATTCCATATTCTCAAGCCCAACCACTTGGGCATGACGATTGAGCGACGGTCTCACTTCATGCAGGTCAGCATTCAATCCCCGACCGTCCAAGTGGTTGGGCACCATTCCTTTCCCCCATCCTATCCCAAATCCTTATCCTGACCCCTTCCAAGTGCTATATAGTCGTAATGGCTTGGCGCATTCTCCTTATAGTTCCCTTCCATTTACAAAACAGCTGTCCAAATGCCAGGTTACCATTTACTGCTAGGTGAAGAGGTGCATCAGGTGAAAGAAACTCTGCCTATTCATGTTAGTGTGTGTTGAATGTTTCTACTTACTAATCCACTTTCAACATCTCTTCCAAATTACTCGTTTTAATCACTGGCTGTCCTCAGTGGCTCCTTGCGTCCATTTTACTCCCTTCTGTCTATTTGCCTATAAATAAATATCTGTCTGTCACCCACACCCATCTGATAGCGAACAGAGTGTATCGTGATCCGGCTTGTACTCCTCTTGACATACCAGAAAACATTCGAAGGAAACTACTCCAAGCTTGTACTAAAGAGGCACCCATCTTCAGCCCTGATGGGCACATGTATACGCAAGTAGATGGGGTCGCCATGGGTTCTTCCCTCGGTGTCCTGTTTGCGAACTTCAACATGGGTACCATCGAACAGGTGTTAGGTACCTGATGTCAAACGTCTGCAGGAGCTGAAGAAGGTATTCGAGAGGAATTCTGTGTTGAGTTTCACTTACCAGATGGAGAAAGATGGGAAGCGGCCCTTTCTAGATGTAACAGTCACTGAAAGGAGCAGGGGTTTCAACACTGCAGTCTACACAAAGGAAACAAACATAGGAATGTGCCTCAATGTCAACAGTGACTGCCCAGACAGGTACAAGAGGAGTGTTGTCAACGCTTACGTCGACCGATATCTTGAGGTTATCTTGAGATGATTTCGGGGCTTTTTAGTATCCCCGCGGCCCGGTCCTCGACCAGGCCTCCACCCCCAGGAAGCAGCCCGTGACAGCTGACTAACTCCCAGGTACCTATTTACTGCTAGGTAACAGGGGCATTCAGGGTGAAAGAAACTTTGCCCATTTGTTTCTGCCTCGTGCGGGAATCGAACCCGCGCCACAGAATTACGAGTCCTGCGCGCTATCCACCAGGCTACGAGGCCCCGTACTCTCAGCCACAGCTCAGGATGGAAGCAAGTCGATGAAGAACTCTGTAGGGTAAGGCAGGTCCTAGTTAACAACGGCTTCTCCAATGGTTTTGTTAAAGACATTATAAAAAGAAAGGTGAAACGCCATGCAACCTCTGAAGAGTCAACTAACACAACACCTTTAGCCCCAATTAGACTATTTAACAGGAACTTCTTTTCGACAGCTCATAAAACGGAGGAAAGGGTCCTGAAAGATATTGTCAGTAGAAACGTTATCCCTACAGACAAAAATCAGAAGATACAACTGATGATTTACTATAAAACCAGAAAAACGGCCAGCCTACTCATGAGAAACTCTCCAGACACAAAGCAAAACGCTTTAAAAGAGACCAACGTCGTCTATGCCTTCAAATGCCCTCTTGGGGACTGTAAGCCTAAAAAAAAACAGTATATAGGCAAGACAACAACATCTCTTTCCAGGCGTTTAACGATGCATAAGCAACAGGGCTCCATTAAGGAACATGTAATCTCTTCCCACAAACAAACCATCACCAGAGAAATCTTAGCAAACAACACAGAAATCATCGATAGATACAGCGATAGCAGGCGGCTTGACGTTTGCGAGGCACTACACATCAAGAAGTCAACACCAGCAATCAACAACCAATTAATGCACAACTATATTCTACCCACTTCAAGACTCTGCTCCAATATAGAAGCATCAAGAAATATGGACCAATAGGCTTTCTACAATTACTTTAATTCAATACCCATTGTTTCGTGTTCTGTTTTTCACCTCATCCACCTCACCCAAATGTAGATATAAACCTCGAAGATGTGTAAGCTCTATTCAGTTTCAGTTGTGTGTTTGTAAACTAAAGTCTTTGAAAATGTAATAAGTTTTACGAAACGCGCTCAAGTGTCGCGTCAGACTAGAAATAAAAATGAATTTTGGAGAATTGATCTTTGAATTACCATCAACAGTGAAAAGAAACATAAGAAAGTTAGAGAAAATTCGTGTTAGAATTATTAATCTTACTTTTTCGGTCATATTTAATAATATATATATATATATATATATATATATATATATATATATATATATATATATATATATATATGTCGTACCTAATAGCCAGAACGCACTTATCGGCCTACTATGCAAGGCCCGATTTGCCTAATAAGCCAAGTTTTCCTGAATTAATATATTTTCTCTAATTTTTTTCTTATGAAATGATAAATCTAACCATTTCATTATGTATGAGGTCAATTTTTTTTTATTGGAGTTTAAATTAATGTAGATATATGACCAAACCTAACCAACCCTACCTAACCTAACCTATCTTTATAGGTTAGGTTAGGTTAGGTAGCGGAAAAAGTTAGGTTAGGTTAGGTTAGGTAGTCGAAAAACAATTAATTCATGAAAACTTGGCTTATTAGGCAAATTGGGCCTTGCATAGTAGGCTGAGAAGTGAGTTCTGGCTACTAGGTACGACATATATATATATATATATATTTATATATATATATATATATATATATATATATATATATATATATATATATATATATATATATATATATATATATATATATATATATATATTATATTTATATATATATATATTAGTATATTTTGGTAGCAGTCTTTCCTGTAGACATATATTATTAAATATGACCGAAAAAGTAAGATTAATAATTCTAACACGAATTTTCTCAATCTTTCGTACATTACGCTTCACTGTTGGAGGTAAATCAAGAAGTGATTTAGAAGAAGTGATTTAGAAGAAGATTGGAGAAGTGATTTTTGATTTACCTCCAACAGTGAAGCGTAATGTACGAAAGATTGAGAAAATTCGTGTTAGAATTATTAATCTTACTTTTTCGGTCATATTTAATAATATATATATATATATATATATATATATATATATATATATATATATATATATATATATATATATATATGTCGTACCTAGTAGCCAGAACGCACTTCTGAGCCTACTATGCAAGGCCTGATTTGCCTAATAAGCCAAGTTTTTATGAATTAATATATTTTCTCTAATTTTTTTCTTATTAAATGATAAAGCTACCCATTTCATTATGTATGAGGTCAATTTTTTATTATTGGAGTTAAAATTAACGTAGATATATGACCGAACCTAACCAACCCTACCTAACCTAACCTAACCTATCTTTATAGGTTAGGTTAGGTTAGGTAGCCAAAAAAGTTAGGTTAGGTTAGGTTAGGTAGGTTAGGTAGTCGAAAAACAATTAATTCATGAAAACTTGGCTTATTAGGCAAATCGGGCCTTGCATAGTAGGCTGAGAAGTACGTTCTGGCTACTAGGTACGACATATATATATATATATACTATGCAAGGCCCGATTTGCCTAATAAGCCAAGTTTTCCTGAATTAATATATTTTCTCTAATTTTTTTCTTATGAAATGATAAAGCTACCCATTTCATTATGTATGAGGTCATTTTTTTTATTGGAATTAAAATTAACGTAGATATATGACCGAACCTAACCAACCCTACCTAACCTAACCTAACCTATCTTTATAAGTTAGGTTAGGTTAGGTAGCCGAAAAAGTTAGGTTAGGTTAGGTTAGGTAGGTTAGGTAGTCGAAAAACAATTAATTCATGAAAACTTGGCTTATTAGGCAAATCAGGCCTTGCATAGTAGGCTGAGAAGTGCGTTCTGGCTACTAGGTACGACATATATATATATATATATATATATTAGTATATTTTGGTAGCAGTCTTTCCTGTAGACATATATTATTAAATATGACCGAAAAAGTAAGATTAATAATTCTAACACGAATTTTCTCAATCTTTCGTACATTATGCTTCACTGTTGGAGGTAAATCAAAAATCACTTCTCCAAAATTCATTTTTATTTCTAGTCTGACGCGACACGGGCGCGTTTCGTAAAACTTATTACATTTTCAAAGACTTCACAAATACACAACTGATTAGAACTTGCGTTTCCCTGATTTTATATCTACATTTGAGTGAGGTGGGAAGGGTGATGTGGCATTACATTTGAGTGAGGTGGGAAGGATGATGTGGCATTAACACAAGACAGAACACTAGAGGATATTAATAGGGTATTAAAAGTATCAACACAAGACAGAACAGAAACAATGGGTATTGAATAGAAGTGTTTGTAGAAAGCCTATTGGTCCATATTTCTTGATGCTTCTATATTGGAGCGGAGTCTTGAGGTGGGTAGAATATAGTTGTGCAATAATTGGCTGTTGATTGCTGGTGTTGACTTCTTGATGTGTAGTGCCTCGCAAACGTCAAGCCGCCTGCTATCGCTGTATCTATCGATGATTTCTGTGTTGTTTACTAGGATTTCTCTGGCGATGGTTTGGTTATGGGAAGAGATTATATGTTCCTTAATGGAGCCCTGTTGTTTATGCATCGTTAAACGCCTAGAAAGAGATGTTGTTGTCTTGCCTATATACTGGGTTTTTTGGAGCTTACAGTCCCCAAGTGGGCATTTGAAGGCATAGACGACGTTAGTCTCTTTTAAAGCGTTCTGTTTCGTGTCTGGAGAGTTTCTCATGAGTAGGCTGGCCGTTTTTCTGGTTTTATAGTAAATCGTCAGTTGTATCCTCTGATTTTTGTCTGTAGGGATAACGTTTCTATTAACAATATCTTTCAGGACCCTTTCCTCTGTTTTATGAGCTGTGGAAAAGAAGTTCCTGTAAAATAGTCTAATAGGGGGTATAGGTGTTGTGTTAGTTGTCTCTTCGGAGGTTGCATGGCTTTTCACTTTCCTTCTTATGATGTCTTCGATGAAACCATTGGAGAAGCCGTTATTGACTAGAACCTGCCTTACCCTACAGAGTTCTTCGTCGACTTGCTTCCATTCTGAGCTGTGGCTGAGAGCACGGTCGACGTATGCGTTAACAACACTCCTCTTGTACCTGTCAGGGCAGTCGCTGTTGGCATTTAGGCACATTCCTATGTTTGTTTCCTTTGTGTAGACTGCAGTGTGGAAACCTCCGCCCTTTTCCATGACTGTTACATCTAGAAAAGGCAGCTTCCCATCCTTTTCCGTCTCGTAAGTGAAACGCAGCACGGAACTCTGCTCAAATGCCTCCTTCAGCTCCTGCAGATGTCTGACATCAGGTACCTGTGTAAAAATGTCGTCAACATACCTGCAGTATATGGCCGGTTTCAAGTTCATGTCGACTAAGACTTTTTGCTCGATGGTACCCATGTAGAAGTTTGCAAACAGGACACCTAGGGGAGAACCCATGGCGACCCCATCTACTTGCTTATACATGTGCCCATCCGGGCTCAAGAAGGGTGCCTCTTTAGTACAAGCTTGGAGTAGTTTCCTCAGAATACTTTCTGGCATGTCAAGAGGAGTACAGGCTGGATCACGATACACTCTGTCGGCTATCATTCCGATTGTCTCGTCCACAGGTACGTTGGTAAACAGCGATTCTACGTCCAACGAGGCTCTTATCCCTGTGGCCCGTGCGCCCCGCAGTAAGTCCACAAATTCCTTTGGAGACTTCAGGCTGAAGGCGCAAGGAACATAAGGAGTCAGCAGGCCGTTGAGTCGCTTCGCCAATCTGTACGTGGGTGTGGGTATCTGGCTAATGATTGGCCGAAGTGGGTTTCCAGGCTTGTGCGTCTTGACATTTCCATACGCATATCCAGGTTTATATTCCCCAATGATCTTTGGCAGGTGGAGTCCGGATTTCTTGGCGTTCACAGTTTCGATCAGTTTGTTGACCTTTGCTTTTAATTCGGCTGTAGTGTCCTTCGTTACCCTTTGGAACTTAGTTTGGTCAGAGAGTATGATGTTCATTTTCGCCAGATATTCGTCTTTTTTAAGAATGACATATATTGGCGACTTGTCACCTCTCCTGACAACTATCTCCTTGTTCTCACGAAGGCTTTTAGCTGCCGCTCTAAGCTCGGGGGACAGTATGGTGCTTCTGTAGTTGCCTCGATTCTTTCCTCCTTCTGCAATAAGTTCTGCTTGTAAGGTATCTTTGGTAGTGACCTTCTTTTGTGTCTCGAGGTCGAATATGTCGTCCAACAGAATTTCCAACTCCACTTTCCGGGCCATTTCACTCGGTCTGGACATAACATGACAGTTTATGCCCAGATTTAGGAGAGTGACTTGGTCCTCAGTGAGGTTAATTCCTGCAAGGTTCAGGAAGCCATCTCTTGGTCGTGGAATTGCCATAGGTCCTCCATATAATGTTGTTAGTTTCTTGATAATCCTTGTTTCAGTGCTGAGGTGATGTTGGTCTGTGAGGATGTCGAGGTGTTGTTCAATGCGGGTACGGATACTATGGTCGATGTTGCTATTTCTCCACTCGTTTGTAGCATGAAGTAGTTGCGTTTTTTTGTCTTTGATTTCATTCTCTGCCTTGTATATCTGATCACGAATCAGATCCTCGCGATATTTTATCGTGAAGGCTTGATTCCTTGCTGCTGGGTCGTGCACTTTAACATTAGTATATTTTGGTAGCAGTCTTTCCTGTAGACATATATTATTAAATATGACCGAAAAAGTAAGATTAATAATTCTAACACGAATTTTCTCAATCTTTCGTACATTATGCTTCACTGTTGGAGGTAAATCAAAAATCACTTCACACCTAACACCTGTCATGTTATGTCCAGACCGAGTGAAATGGCCCGGAAAGTGGAGTTGGAAATTCTGTTGGACGACATATTCGACCTCGAGACACAAAAGAAGGTCACTACCAAAGATACCTTACAAGCAGAACTTATTGCAGAAGGAGGAAAGAATCGAGGCAACTACAGAAGCACCATACTGTCCCCCGAGCTTAGAGCGGCAGCTAAAAGCCTTCGTGAGAACAAGGAGATAGTTGTCAGGAGAGGTGACAAGTCGCCAATATATGTCATTCTTAAAAAAGACGAATATCTGGCGAAAATGAACATCATACTCTCTGACCAAACTAAGTTCCAAAGGGTAACGAAGGACACTACAGCCGAATTAAAAGCAAAGGTCAACAAACTGATCGAAACTGTGAACGCCAAGAAATCCGGACTCCACCTGCCAAAGATCATTGGGGAATATAAACCTGGATATGCGTATGGAAATGTCAAGACGCACAAGCCTGGAAACCCACTTCGGCCAATCATTAGCCAGATACCCACACCCACGTACAGATTGGCGAAGCGACTCAACGGCCTGCTGACTCCTTATGTTCCTTGCGCCTTCAGCCTGAAGTCTCCAAAGGAATTTGTGGACTTACTGCGGGGCGCACGGGCCACAGGGATAAGAGCCTCGTTGGACGTAGAATCGCTGTTTACCAACGTACCTGTGGACGAGACAATCGGAATGATAGCCGACAGAGTGTATCGTGATCCAGCCTGTACTCCTCTTGACATGCCAGAAAGTATTCTGAGGAAACTACTCCAAGCTTGTACTAAAGAGGCACCCTTCTTGAGCCCGGATGGGCACATGTATAAGCAAGTAGATGGGGTCGCCATGGGTTCTCCCCTAGGTGTCCTGTTTGCAAACTTCTACATGGGTACCATCGAGCAAAAAGTCTTAGTCGACATGAACTTGAAACCGGCCATATACTGCAGGTATGTTGACGACATTTTTACACAGGTACCTGATGTCAGACATCTGCAGGAGCTGAAGGAGGCATTTGAGCAGAGTTCCGTGCTGCGTTTCACTTACGAGACGGAAAAGGATGGGAAGCTGCCTTTTCTAGATGTAACAGTCATGGAAAAGGGCGGAGGTTTCCACACTGCAGTCTACACAAAGGAAACAAACATAGGAATGTGCCTAAATGCCAACAGCGACTGCCCTGACAGGTACAAGAGGAGTGTTGTTAACGCATACGTCGACCGTGCTCTCAGCCACAGCTCAGAATGGAAGCAAGTCGACGAAGAACTCTGTAGGGTAAGGCAGGTTCTAGTCAATAACGGCTTCTCCAATGGTTTCATCGAAGACATCATAAGAAGGAAAGTGAAAAGCCATGCAACCTCCGAAGAGACAACTAACACAACACCTATACCCCCTATTAGACTATTTTACAGGAACTTCTTTTCCACAGCTCATAAAACAGAGGAAAGGGTCCTGAAAGATATTGTTAATAGAAACGTTATCCCTACAGACAAAAATCAGAGGATACAACTGACGATTTACTATAAAACCAGAAAAACGGCCAGCCTACTCATGAGAAACTCTCCAGACACGAAACAGAACGCTTTAAAAGAGACTAACGTCGTCTATGCCTTCAAATGCCCACTTGGGGACTGTAAGCTCAAAAAAACCCAGTATATAGGCAAGACAACAACATCTCTTTCTAGGCGTTTAACGATGCATAAACAACAGGGCTCCATTAAGGAACATATAATCTCTTCCCATAACCAAACCATCGCCAGAGAAATCCTAGTAAACAACACAGAAATCATCGATAGATACAGCGATAGCAGGCGGCTTGACGTTTGCGAGGCACTACACATCAAGAAGTCAACACCAGCAATCAACAGCCAATTATTGCACAACTATATTCTACCCACCTCAAGACTCCGCTCCAATATAGAAGCATCAAGAAATATGGACCAATAGGCTTTCTACAAACACTTCTATTCAATACCCATTGTTTCTGTTCTGTCTTGTGTTGATACTTTTAATACCCTATTAATATCCTCTAGTGTTCTGTCTTGTGTTAATGCCACATCATCCTTCCCACCTCACTCAAATGTAATGCCACATCACCCTTCCCACCTCACTCAAATGTAGATATAAAATCAGGGAAACGCAAGTTCTAATCAGTTGTGTATTTGTGAAGTCTTTGAAAATGTAATAAGTTTTACGAAACGCGCCCGTGTCGCGTCAGACTAGAAATAAAAATGAATTTTGGAGAAGTGATTTTTGATTTACCTCCAACAGTGAAGCATAATGTACGAAAGATTGAGAAAATTCGTGTTAGAATTATTAATCTTACTTTTTCGGTCATATTTAATAATATATGTCTACAGGAAAGACTGCTACCAAAATATACTAATGTTAAAGTGCACGACCCAGCAGCAAGGAATCAAGCCTTCACGATAAAATATCGCCAGGATCTGATTCGTGATCAGATATACAAGGCAGAGAATGAAATCAAAGACAAAAAAACGCAACTACTTCATGCTACAAACGAGTGGAGAAATAGCAACATCGACCATAGTATCCGTACCCGCATTGAACAACACCTCGACATCCTCACAGACCAACATCACCTCAGCACTGAAACAAGGATTATCAAGAAACTAACAACATTATATGGAGGACCTATGGCAATTCCACGACCAAGAGATGGCTTCCTGAACCTTGCAGGAATTAACCTCACTGAGGACCAAGTCACTCTCCTAAATCTGGGCATAAACTGTCATGTTATGTCCAGACCGAGTGAAATGGCCCGGAAAGTGGAGTTGGAAATTCTGTTGGACGACATATTCGACCTCGAGACACAAAAGAAGGTCACTACCAAAGATACCTTACAAGCAGAACTTATTGCAGAAGGAGGAAAGAATCGAGGCAACTACAGAAGCACCATACTGTCCCCCGAGCTTAGAGCGGCAGCTAAAAGCCTTCGTGAGAACAAGGAGATAGTTGTCAGGAGAGGTGACAAGTCGCCAATATATGTCATTCTTAAAAAAGACGAATATCTGGCGAAAATGAACATCATACTCTCTGACCAAACTAAGTTCCAAAGGGTAACGAAGGACACTACAGCCGAATTAAAAGCAAAGGTCAACAAACTGATCGAAACTGTGAACGCCAAGAAATCCGGACTCCACCTGCCAAAGATCATTGGGGAATATAAACCTGGATATGCGTATGGAAATGTCAAGACGCACAAGCCTGGAAACCCACTTCGGCCAATCATTAGCCAGATACCCACACCCACGTACAGATTGGCGAAGCGACTCAACGGCCTGCTGACTCCTTATGTTCCTTGCGCCTTCAGCCTGAAGTCTCCAAAGGAATTTGTGGACTTACTGCGGGGCGCACGGGCCACAGGGATAAGAGCCTCGTTGGACGTAGAATCGCTGTTTACCAACGTACCTGTGGACGAGACAATCGGAATGATAGCCGACAGAGTGTATCGTGATCCAGCCTGTACTCCTCTTGACATGCCAGAAAGTATTCTGAGGAAACTACTCCAAGCTTGTACTAAAGAGGCACCCTTCTTGAGCCCGGATGGGCACATGTATAAGCAAGTAGATGGGGTCGCCATGGGTTCTCCCCTAGGTGTCCTGTTTGCAAACTTCTACATGGGTACCATCGAGCAAAAAGTCTTAGTCGACATGAACTTGAAACCGGCCATATACTGCAGGTATGTTGACGACATTTTTACACAGGTACCTGATGTCAGACATCTGCAGGAGCTGAAGGAGGCATTTGAGCAGAGTTCCGTGCTGCGTTTCACTTACGAGACGGAAAAGGATGGGAAGCTGCCTTTTCTAGATGTAACAGTCATGGAAAAGGGCGGAGGTTTCCACACTGCAGTCTACACAAAGGAAACAAACATAGGAATGTGCCTAAATGCCAACAGCGACTGCCCTGACAGGTACAAGAGGAGTGTTGTTAACGCATACGTCGACCGTGCTCTCAGCCACAGCTCAGAATGGAAGCAAGTCGACGAAGAACTCTGTAGGGTAAGGCAGGTTCTAGTCAATAACGGCTTCTCCAATGGTTTCATCGAAGACATCATAAGAAGGAAAGTGAAAAGCCATGCAACCTCCGAAGAGACAACTAACACAACACCTATACCCCCTATTAGACTATTTTACAGGAACTTCTTTTCCACAGCTCATAAAACAGAGGAAAGGGTCCTGAAAGATATTGTTAATAGAAACGTTATCCCTACAGACAAAAATCAGAGGATACAACTGACGATTTACTATAAAACCAGAAAAACGGCCAGCCTACTCATGAGAAACTCTCCAGACACGAAACAGAACGCTTTAAAAGAGACTAACGTCGTCTATGCCTTCAAATGCCCACTTGGGGACTGTAAGCTCCAAAAAACCCAGTATATAGGCAAGACAACAACATCTCTTTCTAGGCGTTTAACGATGCATAAACAACAGGGCTCCATTAAGGAACATATAATCTCTTCCCATAACCAAACCATCGCCAGAGAAATCCTAGTAAACAACACAGAAATCATTGATAGATACAGCGATAGCAGGCGGCTTGACGTTTGCGAGGCACTACACATCAAGAAGTCAACACCAGCAATCAACAGCCAATTATTGCACAACTATATTCTACCCACCTCAAGACTCCGCTCCAATATAGAAGCATCAAGAAATATGGACCAATAGGCTTTCTACAAACACTTCTATTCAATACCCATTGTTTCTGTTCTGTCTTGTGTTGATACTTTTAATACCCTATTAATATCCTCTAGTGTTCTGTCTTGTGTTAATGCCACATCATCCTTCCCACCTCACTCAAATGTAATGCCACATCACCCTTCCCACCTCACTCAAATGTAGATATAAAATCAGGGAAACGCAAGTTCTAATCAGTTGTGTATTTGTGAAGTCTTTGAAAATGTAATAAGTTTTACGAAACGCGCCCGTGTCGCGTCAGACTAGAAATAAAAATGAATTTTGGAGAAGTGAGTTTTGATTTACCTCCAACAGTGAAGCATAATGTACGAAAGATTGAGAAAATTCGTGTTAGAATTATTAATCTTACTTTTTCGGTCATATTTAATAATATATATATATATATATATATATATATATATATATATATATATATATATATATATATATATATATATAAATATATATATATTGGTGTATACTGGCAGCAGGTTTTCTTTCAAACATGTTTCATTGAATATGACCGCATATTCTGTATTTATTATTTTCTGGTTTAGGGCTTCTATCCCTCTAACTATTTTCTTAGCATCAGGGCTTAATTGGAATAGGAGTTCTCCAAAACTCATTTTCGTACTTTTAAGGTGAAGAAAAGAAGTGATTTACTATAGAGTGTATTACACTTATTTGTATAATTTGCACGACGTTTCGAACCTCCATGGTTCATTCTCAAGTGAACAGATCTTACAATACTAGTTGATTTTATACCCGCATTAGGTCAGGTGATAATACAATGAAGGTGAAAAACATGGGGGGATACATAAGGGATAAACATAGGGGCTGCAGAAGGCTTATTGGCCCATACGAGGCATCTCCTATCTAAACACAAAGATTAAACCAGTGTAATTGGCCTGTTATGTTGGACATTGTCTTCTGTGTTGGCATCGATATGTTCTTGTCTTGTCCTTACTCTCATGGTGGGTAGAGTAAATAGTTCCGTGATTTGGGTGTTCATGGTAGGTCGCTCTATTCTTATGTGAATTGCCTCAAGAATTTGTAATCTTCTTGAATCTTGGGTTTTGTCTATTATGCAAGTATTCTTGTTCAACATTTCTCTTGTTAGAGTAATGTCATGGGCTTGTCTCATGTGGAAGGTACTCCGGTGGATAGAGGAGTACCTAAGCAACAGGAGACAACGAGTCTGTGTGAGGGGTGAGGTCTCAGATTGGCGAGACGTCACAAGTGGAGTCCCGCAGGGGTCAGTCCTTGGACCTATACTGTTTCTGGTATATGTAAATGATCTCCCAGAGGGTATAGATTCGTTCCTCTCAATGTTTGCCGACGATGCAAAAATTATGAGGAGGATTGAAACAGAGGATGATAGTAGGAGGCTACAAGATGACCTGGATAGACTGAGTGAATGGTCCAACAAATGGCTGTTGAAGTTCAACCCGAGTAAATGCAAAGTAATGAAACTAGGCAGTGGAAACAGGAGGCCAGACACACGATACAGAATAGGAGATGAAGTACTTAATGAAAAAGACAGAGAGAAAGATCTAGGAGTTGATATCACACCAAACCTGTCTCCTGAAGCCCACATAAAGAGAATAACGTCTGCGGCATATGCGAGGCTGGCTAACATCAGAACGGCGTTCAGGAACCTGTGTAAGGAATCATTCAGAATCTTGTACACCACATATGTAAGACCAATCCTGGAGTATGCGGCCCCAGCATGGAGCCCGTACCTTGTCAAGCACAAGACGAAGCTGGAAAAAGTCCAAAGGTATGCTACTAGACTAGTCCCAGAACTAAGAGGCATGAGTTATGAGAAAAGGCTGCGGGAAATGCACCTTACGACACTGGAAGACAGAAGAGTAAGGGGGGACATGATCACAACCTACAAAATCCTCAGGGGAATCGACCGGGTAAACAAGGATGAACTATTCAACACTGGTGGGACGCGAACAAGGGGACACAGGTGGAAGCTGAGTACCCAAATGAGCCACAGAGACGTTAGAAAGAACTTTTTCAGTGTCAGAGTAGTTAGTAAATGGAATGCATTAGGAAGTGATGTGGTGGAGGCTGACTCCATACACAGTTTCAAATGTAGATATGATAGAGCCCAATAGGCTCAGGAATCTGTACACCAGTTGATTGACGGTTGAGAGGCGAGACCAAAGAGCCAGAGCTCAACCCCCGCAAGCACAATTAGGTGAGTACACACACACACACACACACACACACACACACACACACACACACACACAACCTGCCCCATCCCCTGTCAGCCCCCCACTAAGTACCCACCTAGGGCACCCTCCCCCCACCCACCCTCCACCCCCCACTCACCCCCCTTCTCCCCCTCACCCCTCTCCCCAGGACCTCCCTTCCCCCCCATCCCCCATGCCCTCCCTTCTCCCACATGCCTTCCCGTCTCTCCCACCCCCATGCCCTCCCTTCTCCCCCTCCCCCCTAAGCCCCCCACTCTCCCCCACCCCACCTAAGTCTTCCCCTCTCCCCCACTCCCCTAAACCCTCCCCTCTTCCTCACCCACCTCAGCCCTCCCTTTTCCCCCACGCCCCCCAAGCCCTCCACCCTTTTCTCTCCCCCCAAGCCCCCCCATCTCCCCTATTCCCCACAGCCTCTCCTCCCCCCATGCTTCCCCAACCCTCCCTCTCTTACCCACCCCCTGTACCCTCCCCCTCTTATCCACCCCCTGTACCCTCCCCCTCTTATCCACCCCCTGTACCCTCCCCCTCTTATCCACCCCCTGTACCCTCCCCCTCTCCCCCACCACCCCAAGCCCTCCCTCCTCCACCAATCCCCCCGTGCCAGGTCCCCCCAGCTCCCACTCACCCCAGATCCCAAAGGTCCCCCCCAGAAAAGAAGCAGAAGAGAGTCAGTTTCAGGGTGATGTACTCGAACATAGATGGGATCACAAGCAAGACAAGTGAACTAAGGGAAAGAGCACAAGAAGTTAACCCAGATGTAATCGGACTCACTGAAACAAAACTCTCTGGAATCATAACGAATGCCGTGTTTCCCCAGGAGTATACAGTAATAAGGAAAGAGAGGGAAGGTAGAGGAGGAGGCGGAGTGGCCCTACTCATGAGAAGGGAATGGAGTTTTAAGGAGATGGCCATCCCGGGCTGTGAGAAGTTCAGAGACTACATAGCAGGCACCATAACAATGGGAGGACCAAGAATAGTAGTAGCAGTAATATACAACCCTCCACCAAATGACAGGAGACCCAGTCAAGAGTATGAAAACAACAACAAGGAAGTTAACACTATAATTGAGAGGGCAGCCTCTGCTGCCTGTAGAAATAGATCCCACCTGCTCATCATGGGCGACTTCAATCACGGAAAGATTGACTGGGAGAACAAGGAACCGCATGGAGGCGAGGATACGTGGAGAGCCAAACTATTGGAGGTGGTGACAAGCAACTTTTTAACCCAGCATGTCGGAGAACCCACAAGGATGAGAGGCAATGACGAACCAGCGAGACTCGACCTAGTCTTCACTCTGAACAACTCCGACATAAGAGAAATCGGTTTTGAGGACCCAGTAGGAATGAGCGACCACAGTGTACTGGTGTTTGAGTACTTGATTGAAGAAGGGTTATTGAACTCGAGGAGGGATACCGAAACCAAAAGGTTAGCATACCGAAAGGGAAACTATGAGGGGATAAGAAAATTCCTAACAGATATAGCATGGGAAACAGAGCTCAGGGGAAAGACGGCCCAAGATATGATGGATTACATCACGCAGAAGTGCAAGGACGCAGCAAACAAGTTTGTCCCAGTCCAAAAGGAAAACAGTGAAATGAAGATGAGAAACCCATGGTTTAATCAAAGATGTAGGCTAGCTAAGCAGCAAAGTAAAAGGGCATGGAGAAACTATAGGAATAACAGGACACTGGAGAGCAGAGAAAGATACCAGAATGCCAGGAATGAATATGTCAGGATGAGAAGAGAGGCAGAAAGACAATACGAAAATGACATCGCAAGCAAGGCAAAGACTCAGCCTAAATTGTTGCATAGCCACATTAGGAGAAAAACAACAGTAAAGGAACAGGTTATGAGATTAAGGATAGGGGCGGAAGGAGTCACTACAAATGACAAGGAAGTGTGTGAGGAATTGAATAAGAAATTCCAGGAGGTCTTCACCTTAGAGCAAGGAGAAATTCCAGAGTAAGTGAGGGAATAGCTAACCAGGAACCACTGGAAGAGTTTGAGATTACCAGTGGGGAAGTAAGGAAGTGTTTACTAGAGTTGGACGTGACGAAGGCTATAGGCCCAGATGGAATCTCCCCTTGGGTTCTAAAGGAAGGAGCAAGAGAACTGAGCCTACCACTCTCCATAGTGTATAACAAATCACTGGCAACAGGGGAACTGCCAGATATTTGGAAAGCAGCTAACGTAGTCCCGATATACAAGAAAGGGGATAGACAGGAGGCACTGAACTACAGGCCAGTGTCCCTAACCTGCATACCATGCAAGCTGATGGAGAAGATTGTGCGAAAAAAACAAGTGGAGCATCTGGAGCGAAGGAACTTTGTAACACAGCATCAACATGGGTTCAGGGATGGCAGGTCCTGCCTCACAGGGTTACTTGAATTCTACGACCAGGCAACAAAAATAAGGCAAGAAAGAGAAGGGTGGGCAGACTGCATATTTTTGGATTGTCAGAAAGCCTTTGATACAGTGCCACACAAGAGGCTAGTGCGAAAGTTGGAGATGCAGGCTGGAGTGAGAGGGAAGGTACTCCGGTGGATAGAGGAATACCTAAGCAACAGGAGACAACGAGTCTGTGTGAGGGGTGAGGTCTCAGATTGGCGAGACGTCACAAGTGGAGTCCCGCAGGGGTCAGTCCTTGGACCTATACTGTTTCTGGTATATGTAAATGATCTCCCAGAGGGTATAGATTCGTTCCTCTCAATGTTTGCCGACGATGCAAAAATTATGAGGAGGATTGAAACAGAGGATGATAGTAGGAGGCTACAAGATGACCTGGATAGACTGAGTGAATGGTCCAACAAATGGCTGTTGAAGTTCAACCCGAGTAAATGCAAAGTAATGAAACTAGGCAGTGGAAACAGGAGGCCAGGCACAGGATACAGAATAGGAGATGAAGTAATTAATGAAACAGACAGAGAGAAAGATCTAGGAGTTGATATCACCCCAAACCTGTCTCCTGAAGCCCACATAAAGAGAATAACGTCTGCGGCATATGCGAGGCTGGCTAACATCAGAACGGCGTTCAGGAACCTGTGTAAGGAATCATTCAGAATCTTGTACACCACATATGTAAGACCAATCCTGGAGTATGCGGCCCCAGCATGGAGCCCGTACCTTGTCAAGCACAAGACGAAGCTGGAAAAAGTCCAAAGATATGCTACTAGACTAGTCCCGGAACTAAGAGGCATGAGTTATGAAGAAAGGCTGCGGGAAATGCACCTCACGACACTGGAAGACAGAAGAGTAAGGGGGGACATGATCACAACCTACAAAATCCTCAGGGGAATCGACCGGGTAAACAAGGATGAACTATTCAACACTGGTGGGACGCGAACAAGGGGACTCAGGTGGAAGCTGAGTACCCAAATGAGCCACAGAGACGTTAGAAAGAACTTTTTCAGTGTCAGAGTAGTTAGTAAATGGAATGCATTAGGAAGTGATGTGGTGGAGGCTGACTCCATACACAGTTTCAAATGTAGATTTGATAGAGCCCAATAGGCTCAGGAATCTGTACACCAGTTGATTGACGGTTGAGAGGCGGGACCAAAGAGCCAGAGCTCAACCCCCGCAAGCACAATTAGGTGAGTACAATTAGGTGAGTACACACACACACACACACACACACACACACACACACACACACACACACACACACACACACACACACACACACACACACACACACACACACACACACACACTAAGCAGCTAAGTAAAAGGGCGTGGAGAAACTATAGAAACAACAGAACACTAGAGAGCAGAGAAAGATACCAGAGCGCCAGGAATGAATACGTCAGGATGAGAAGAGAGATAGAGAGGCAATATGAAAATGACAGAGCGAGCAAGGCAAAAACCCAAACTGCTGCATAGCCACATCAGGAGGAAAACAACAGTGAAGGAACAGGTAATGAAACTGAGTATAGGGGCAGAAAGATTCACAACAAACGACAATGAAGTGTGCGAGGAACTCAATAAGAAATTCCAGGAATCTTCACCTCAGAGCAATGAGAAGTCCCAGAGATAAGGGAGGGAACACCAACCCAGACACCACTAGAGGAGTTTGAGATTACCAGTGGGGAGGTGAGGAAGCATCTGCTAGATTTGGACGTGACAAAGGCTATAGACCCGGATGGAATCTCACCATGGATCCTTAAGGAAGGAGCAGAGGCTCTGTGCCTACCACTCTCCATAGTATACAACAAGTCACTGGTAACAGGCGAACTGCCAAAAATTTGGAAGACGGCCAATGTAGTCCCAATATTCATGAAGGGTGATAGGCAGGAGACGCTGAACTACAGGCCAGTGTCCCTAACTTGCATTCCTTGCAAGACGATGGAAAAGATTGTGCGAAAAAAGCTAGTGGAACATCTGGAGCAAAAGAACTTTATAACACAACATCAACATGGGTTCAGATATGGCAAATCATGCCTCTCAGGATTAATTGAGTTCTATAATCAGGCAACAAAAATCAGGCAAGAGAGAGAGGGCTGGGCAGACTGCATATTTCTGGACTGCCAGAAAGCTTTTGACACAGTACTACATAAGAGACTAGTGCACAAACTGTGATGCAGGCAGGAGTGAAAGGGAAGGTACTCCACTGGATAAGAGAGTACCTAAGCAACAGGACACAGCGAGTCACCGTGAGAGGTGAGGTCTCGGAGTGGCGGGGAGTCACCAGTGGAGTCCCACAGGGATTAGTCCTTGGACCTATACTGTTTCTGATATACGTAAATGATCTTCCAGAAAGAATTGACTCGTTCCTCTCGATTTTTGCTGATGACGCGAAAATTATGAGGAGGATCAGGACAGAAGAGGATAGTATGAGGCTACAAGATGACCTAGACAAACCGAAGAAATGGTCGGACAAATGGCTACTAAAGTTCAACCCAAGTAAATGTAAGGTAATGAAACTAGGAGGAGGAACTAGGAGGCCAGTCACTGGATACCGAAAGGCCAATCCTGGAGTATGCAGCCGCAGCATGGAGTCCGTACCTAATCAAGCACAAGACGAAGCTGGAAAAAGTTCAGAGGTATGCCTCTAGGTTAGTCCCAGAACTAAGAGGCATGAGTTATGAGGACAGACTACGTGAACTGCACCCCACGTCGCTGCAAGACAAGAGCTAGGGGAGACATGATCACCACATACAAAATTCTCAGGGGAATTGACAGGGTGGACAAGGATTGATTATTTAACACGGGTGGCACACGCACAAGGGGACACAGGTGGAAGCTGAGTACCCAAATGAGCCACAGAGACATTAGAAAGAACTTTTTCAGTGTCAGAGTAGTTAGTAAATGGAATGCACTAGGAAGTGATGTGGTGGAAGTTGACTCCATACACAGTTTCAAATGTAGATATGACAGAGCCCAGTAGGCTCAGGAATCTGTACATCAGTTGATTGACGGTTGAGAGGCGGGACCAAAGAGCCAGAGCTCAACCCCGGCAAACAAAACTAGGTGAGTACAACTAGGTGAGTACACACACACACACACACACACACACACACACACACACACACACACACACACACACACACACACACACACACACACACACACACACACACACACACAGGAAGCAGCCCATAACAACAGCTGTCTGACTTCCCAGGTACCTATTTACTGCTAGGTAACAGCGGCATGAGGGTGAAAGAAACTCTGCCGATTATGTTTCTCGCCGGCGCCGGGAATCGAATCCGGGGCACAGGATTACGTGTCCAGCGTGCTGTTCACACAGCCACCGGCGCCCTGTGTGGAAGAACTGATTGTTGAAGTGATGGCTATGCCATGTAAGCGGTCCAGTCAACCTCCCGGGAAACACCAGTATGGTGTGTTTGTTGAAGAACTGATTGTTGAAGAACTGATTGTTGAAGAACTGATTGTTGATGAACTGATTGTTGAAGAACTGATTGTTGAAGAACTGATTGTTGATGAACTGATTGTTAAAGAGTTGATTGTTGAAGAACTGATTGTTGAAGAACTGATTGTTGAAGAACTGATTGTTGACGACGACCCTTAACGTTCAGATAATTACGTAGTACTGTAATGCAGAAGATCCTCATCAACTCGAAGCTTCCCAACCTTACACACCAGTCGAGGCTTCACAACCTTACACACCAGTCGAGGCTTCACAACCTTACACACCAGTCGAGGCTTCACAACCTTACACACCAGTCGAGGCTTCACAACCTTACACACCAGTCGAGGCTTCACAACCTTACACACCAGTCGAGGCTTCACAACCTTACACACCAGTCGAGGCTTCACAACCTTACACACCAGTCGAGGCTTCACAACCTTACTCACCAGTCGAGGCTTCACAACCTTACACACCAGTCGAGGCTTCACAACCTTACTCACCAGTCGAGGCTTCACAACCTTACACACCAGTCGAGGCTTCACAACCTTACACACCAGTCGAGGCTTCACAACCTTACTCACCAGTCCATAATGAGAGACCCAGCAAAATGCTTCAGTTATATCCTGCATTCTATAGAAAAAGATCCATTTTTAGTGAAATAAAAACAAAACAGAAATGTTTCAAGAACATTAAATAATGGATAACTATTAAAACAGTGAAGCGTATATTATGTTTATCAAAAAGTATGGCCGCCGTAGACCATTACACAGCTAACAGTATAAGCCACTAGGTAATATGTGCTCGAAGTCGTCTCATTAGTTTAACAACTATTCCCAGTGCAAGAACAATTAATTTAAATGTTAAAATTATTTCAACAGTCTTAGCAATCACTGAACATCCGGTGTTTAATGCTCGTTCATGAGCACAAATTCCAGCAATCAGTCACTCATGCTGCTCTGTGTACAGAAAATAGTGCAATACTGTAAAAAGTCTCGTCACTTGTGTTTGGACATCTTTGGGTCACGGTAACATTACTTTAACAAACTGTGAATTATCTGTTGATGTATGGGTTAACAACTTATGTTAGAAGCCCATCAATGATTGAACTTGCTCAGCTAAACCAATATTTGGTTCACTTCCTAACCGTGTCACCTTCCACTTTTTGAATGACAATTGGGTGCATAATAAACAAAGTCAACTCAACCAGTACCTATAAATGAAACAATATTAACCAACATGTTAGTTTACGACACTATTACGCAGAAACGGATCCAACTGCAGCAGTTACGAAAAACAATCGTTACAACACTCCGTCGTCGAAGGGAAATGCTCCTAGCGGTTATAACAAAAGGAGAATGCGAAAAGTGTTTTGTTGTGTCGGATAAGGTAATATTCCTTACCTCAAGGTAAGATAATATCCCTGACCTTAAGGTAAGATAATATCCCACCACAAAATGCCGAGTGTCTTTCCGGTTCAGGACCCCGACTTACCGAATTCCATTTCCACAGTATCTGACCGGCCAGCAGGTTATTAATTCGGATTGGCGGCCATTTCAGCTTTCACTTAATGTGAAAACAGCAATTACTTCGCAATATCAGAACGAGAGCCTGTTAAGTATCGTCCACAATAAAAAATGCGATTGTTGCTACAGGAAAAATTGGTTTTCACAAAATGCACGCTCTCTAATTACTACTCTATGCTCGAAATTATAGTGATATCACATGGATAGGAAATATCTAAAATGTGTTGTGAAAGCAGGAATCAGGTGAATATTATTAGTATATAACAGAGTGAAAGATGTAATCGTGTTCTCTCAGAGCATAAGCTTTCAATCTTGAGACTTGTGTTTATATATACTATGTGCTCACTTAATTCGGTTGTCAGGGAGGTAATTTCGTCTCTTGGTCTCCCTATTGCGAGGAGGAGGAGGAGGAATTATCAGGGGAAAGCGCCAAGCCATCGCGACTATATAGCACTGGGAAGGGGTCAGGATGAGAATTTGAGATGGGATGGGGAGGGAAGGAATTGTGCCCAACCACTTGGACGGTCGGGGATTGAACACCAACCTGCATGAAGCGAGACCATCGCTCTACCGTCCACCCCAAGTGGTTGGGTTCCCTATAGTAGTAGGCATCCTTCAGTCTCGGGAGACTATGGAGTTGCGCTCTGGTTATCAGTCCTGGTGCAGCGTCTGGTGTGACTGGTGAGGCCAATCCGAGAGTGGCAGTCCATCCCACACCGAGCACAAACGAAGTCCAATTCGGGTCTGTCTTCCTGGCTACCGGCGTTCCCTCTCTGTCTCTTTGCCTCCGATTTCTTGGCAAGTGACTCCTCGAACTTGGAGAGACCTCTTTGAACAGACTGCCTCCAGGCTGAACGGTCTGCAGCCAGTGACTCCCACGTATAGCCAAGTTTTCCTGAATTAATATATTTTCTCAATTTGTTTTTTCTTATGAAATGATAAAGCTACCCATTTCATTATGTATGAGGTCAATTTTTTTTATTGGAGTTAAAATTAACGTAGATATATGACCGAACCTAACTAACCCTACCTAACCTAACCTAACCTAACCTAACCCTACCTAACCTAACCTAACCTACCTAACCTAACCTAACCTAACCTAATCTATTAGGTTAGGTTAGGTAGCCGAAAACGTTAGATTAGATTAGGTTAGGTAGGTTAGGTAGTCGAAAAACAATTAATTCAGGAAAACTTGGCTTATTAGGCAAATCGGGCCATGCATAATAGGCTGAGAAGTGCGTTCTGGTTACTAGGTACAGCATATATATATATATATATATATATATATATATATATATATATATATATATATATATATATATATATATATATATATATATATATATATATATATATATATGCGAACAAGCCTGAATGGTCCCCAAGACTATATGCAACTGAAAACTCACACCCCAGAAGTGACTCGAACCCATACTCCCAGGAGCAACGCAACTGGTATGTACAAGACGCCTTAATCCACTTGACCATCACGACCGGACAAAATGACGTGATAGCCGAAGCTATTTGAACCACCCCACCGCCGGCACTCGGATGGTAATCTTGGGCATAGCATTTTACCAAATCACCTCATTCTTTGGGGCACACGTGAGGAACACAAATGCGAACAAGCCTGAATGGTCCCCAGGACAATATGCAACTGAAAACTCACACCCCAGAAGTGACTCGAACCCATACTCCCAGGAGCAACGCAACTGGTATGTACAAGACGCCTTAATCCACTTGACCATCACGACCGGACAAAATGAGGTGATAGCCGAAGCTATTTGAACCACCCCACCCCCATAGTTATATATATATATATATATATATATATATATATATATATATATATATATATATATATATATATATGTCGTACCTAGTAGCCAGAACGCACTTCTCTGCCTACAATGCAAGGCCCGATTTGCCTAATAAGCCAAGTTTTCATGAATTAATTGTTTTTCGACTACCTAACCTACCTAACCTAACCTAACCTAACTTTTTTGGCTACCTAACCTAACCTAACCTATAAAGATAGGTTAGGTTAGGTTAGGTAGGGTTGGTTAGGTTCGGTCATATATCTACGTTAATTTTAACTCCAATAAAAAAAAATTGATCTCATACATAATGAAATTGGTAACTTTATCATTTCATAAGAAAAAAATTAGAGAAAATATAATAATTCAGGAAAACTTGGCTTATTAGGCAAATCAGGCCTTGCACAGTAGGCTGAGAAGTGCGTTCTGGCTACTAGGTACGACATATATATATATATATATATATATATATATATATATATATATATATATATATATATATATATATATATATATATATATATATATATATATATATATATATATATATATATATATATATTTATATATATATATATATATATATATATATATATATTTATATATATATATATATATATATATATATATATATATATATATATATATATATATATATATATATATATATATATGTTGTACCTAGTAACCAGAACGCAGTATTCGGCCTACTATGCAAGGCCTGATTTGCCTAATAAGGCAAGATTTCCAGAATTTATATATTTTTCATTTTTTTCTTATGAAATCATTAAGCTCTTCATTTCATTATGTATGCATTAATTTGTTTGAATTTGAGTTAAAACTAACGTCGATATATGACCGAACCTAACCAACCCTACCTAACCTAAACTAACCTATCTTAACCTAACCTAAACTAACTCAACAAAGTCAATAATTTATTTTCTTGTTATATTATAGTAATAATAATTCAAATAAACTAACTGGAAACAATTTATTGAAAATAAATAAAATCAGAGTCCAGACCCTACTCAGTTCAGTACCTATCATATCTACATCTCCCTCGACCACATCACTGCTTAATGCATTCCATCTATTAACTACTCTGACACTGAACAATTTATGTATAATATTCCTGTAGTTAATTTGGGGACTCAGTTTCCGTCTGTGTCCCCTTGTTCGTGTTCCACCAGTGCTAAACTGTTTGTCTTTGCAAACCCTGACAATTGCTCTCATAATTTTGTAGGTGGTAATCATGTCTTCCCCTACTCTTTTGTCTTCCAAGGACGTGTGGTTTAGTTTCCGTAGCTTTCCTATTTATTAATACCTCATACTGGCTTCTGGAACGAGTCTGGTGGCATACCTCTAAATCTTCTCCTAATTTGTCTTGTGTTTAACTAGGTATGGACTCCAGTCTGGAGCTGCATACTCCAAGATTGGTCTGGCATAAGTGACATACAAAGTCCTGAATGATTCCTTACACAAGTTTCTATAGCTATTTCTTATGTTGGCCAATCTAGTTTATGCCGCTGATGATATCCTTTTGATGTGGGCATCTGGGGACAGGTTCGGTGTGATATCAACCTTCAGATCTTTCTTTCTATTTGACTCTTTCAGGATTTCCCCTCCCAGATGGTACCTTGTGTTCAGCCTTCTGCTCCATTCTCCCAATTTCATTACTTTACATTTACATGAGTTAAACTTTTCCAGCCATTTTCTAAACCATTCCTCCAGTTTGTCCAGGTCATCCTGTAGTCTTTGTCTTTGTCCTGCAGTCTCTGTCTCTCTTTATCTGTCCTGATTCGTCTCATAATTTTTGCATCAGCAAATAAGTCGATGATAACGCCATCTGATGACCGCACCTGTCCGATGTTCCCCGGTGGAAGGTTGTGATCTTACGGACACCTCTGTAGTTTCCTTCTTACTTTACAATATTTTTTTCTCAGAAATGATATGGGGAGTTTCTCGGATAGCAAGAGGGAGTCCACCAGGAGTGGCAGTAAAGGCAGTCTTGAAAGTAAGGCTTGTTTCGGTTGGAACAAGAAGGTCCTGGTCGTTGGTGACATTGAATTGTCTATGGTACCCAGCAAGCTATTGGTGGTTGGAACAACAACGGGGGGGGGGGCGAGTTTTGTTAATAGACTACATTAGCGTCCGTCTGTCCACTAAGTTAAGGCTTGTTAGAGGTGAAGTCTTAATTAAGAGGAAGCCAGCCAGCGTGTTGCTGGAGTTTCGAGGTATTGTTTAGACACTTTGGAAACATTGAGAGGAACGAGTCTGTACCCTGTGGAATATCATTTACATATATCAGAAATAGGATGGGTCCAAGTACAGAGCCCTGTGGGACTCCGCTGGTGATATCTCGTCACTAAGGACCCTGCACCCCTCACAGTTACTCGCGGTTTCCTGTTGCTTAGATACTTCCTAATCCATTGGAGCACCTTACCCTTTATTCCTGCCTGTTTTGCCAACTTTTGTAATAGCCTCTTATGGAATACTGTGTCAAAGGCTTTCTGACCATCTAAGAAAATGTAGTCTGCCCACCCTTTTCTTGCTTGCCTACTTGTTATCGTCTGGTCATAGAATTCTATTAAAACTGTGCGGCACGATTTACCATCTCTGAATCCATGCTGATAGTGTGTTACAAATCTCCATCTTTTCAGATGTTCTACGAGCTTTTTCCTCACGATCTTGTCCATCACCTTGCATGATATACAAGTTAGGGAAACTGGCCTGTAGTTCAGTGCCTCCTGCCTGTCACCCTTTTTGTATATTGGGACTACATTAACTGTCCTCCAGCTTTCCGGTAGGTTTCCTGTTTTTAGTGACTAATCATATACCATGGAGTATGACAAGCAGAGGCCTTCTGCACAGTCTTTTAGTATCCATGGAGAGATTCCATCAGGTCCAACGGCCATTCGTACTTCCAGATCCCACAGATACCTCTTAACTTCATCTCTGGTAATTTCGAACCCTTCCCTGCTTGGTATGCCACCTCTCTTAGTTCATTCTACGGTGAAGACCTCTTTGAATCTTCTGTAGAGTTTTTCGTACACCTCTTTGACTATTCAGTATCACTTAGTGGGGCAGCCAGAGGCTTTGGGCCCGCGCAGGAATATCCCCCTTCCCCCCAAAAAAATCCTGTCACCATAATCAATGGTATTGGCATAACTGTCTTTAGGATAGTTACTCCCATACCAAGACGTTTCAGGGCCACAAGGCTAACAGCTCTGCAAACCAGACATGACAAGGCAGATCTAATAAAAGGTTTAAGAATACTGAACGTTTTGGAAGATATTGATCCAGACCACTTCATTAAATGATAAAATATAGCACGAACAAGGAGCCATGGTTTTAAGGTCAGCAAGACACAATGTGGGACAGAGAACAGAAGATTCTTCTTTCCTCATTAAGGATAAACCCCATGGAACTTCCTACCCGCTGAAGCCGTAAACGTCATAACACTGCTGCAGTTTAAGGTCCATCTCGATTAAATCATCAGGACAAATAGTAAGAGATTTGACAAGCCGCCGGCTTCCTCTCCTCGTTGAATTCACTAGAGAGGTGGATGCTTTATGATAAATTATGGTAAATTTATGAAATTGATTTATAATCCATAATTATTGTTCATGAAGCCAGGAGATATAATCCGTATTATCACCACTGCAATTATACATAATTCTGCACCATCAACTACACAGTAAACATAACAGTGTATTATGACCCCAGCAGGGGACTACATGCAGGTCACTCCAGGTAATGTTATTGGGATTACTGCGCTAAACTAGTAAAAAACGGTTCATGGTGACGTAAATATTATAGAAGTCATCTATTTTCTAAAATAAAAAATATTGTTTATTATTCTTTTGTTAATTTATTACTTTCTAAATATTACTCAATCTATTTTTTTTCAATGGAAAGGTTTACTTCCAGTCGACTATCATTAAGCGTCCCTGTTGACTGTCATTAAGCGTCCCTGTTGACTGTCATTAAGCGTCCCTGTTGACTGTCATTAAGCGTCCCTGTCAACTGACGTTAAGCGTCCCTGTTAACTGACGTTAAGCGCTTCTGTCGACTATTAAGCGTTCCTCACGACTATTATTTAGCGCCCTGTTCGACTATTATTAAGCGCCTTATTCGACTATTATTAAGCGCCCTATTCGACTATTACTAAGCGCCCTGTTCGACTATTATTAAGCGCCTTATTCGACTATTATTAAGCGCCCTATTCGACTATTACTAAGCGCCCTATTCGACTCTTATTCAGCGCCCTATTCGACTATTACTAAGCGCCCTATTCGACTCTTATTCAGCGCCCTATTCGACTATTATTAAGCATCCTATTCGATTATTACTAAGTGCCCTATTCGACTATTACTAAGCGCCCTGTTCGACTATTACTTAGCGCCCTATTCGACTATTACCAAGTGCTTTATTCGACTATTACTTAGCTCCCTATTCGACTATTACTCTACGCCCTATTCGAATATTACTAAGCGCCCTATTCGAATATTACTAAGCGCCCTATTCGACTATTACTAAGCGCTCTATGTGGCTATTATTATGCGCCCTCTTTGACTATTACTAAGCACCCTATCCGACTATTACAAAGCGCCCTATTCGACTATTACTAAGCACCCACTGTCGATGTCACTAAGGGTGCAATCTTCTTTCAGTATAACAACAAACTTAGATATTATGCCAAGCAGATCCCATGATTGATAACAACTCTCTTTGTTTACCTTTTGACAAGAGAAGCTCACATATGTCGTTGTCTTTCTCTCGAGCCTTGGGCTGGAACTGGAATTAATGCCGGGTGGGGGAACGCATCTCTTGGTATACATGCAAACCAACGGACATATGTAAACATGTGGCAATCATTAAGTATTGGTGCTCACCTGTCGATATGCCAATCACCACACGTGACGTCACTGATTTGATAGCCGTTATCAATACGATATTGCGAGTCTCTATCAAAAAATAAATAAATCGTGGCGGAATTGATATGTTGTGCATAGTGTATAAGAGTGTGAGTTCGTGTGTATGTGTGTGTTTGCTTGTGGATGTGTGTCTGTGTATCGCCATGTGTGAGTTGATATGTTGTGTATGGTGTATGAGAGCATGAATTCGTGTGTATGTGTGTGTTTCCTTGTGTGTCTGTGTATCGCCTTGTGTGAGGGGTGTGTATGTGTATCATTTAGAGTGTGTGTATGTAATTTTGTGTCTGTGTCGTTTTGTGATGAGTTTACGTATTCTAGACGGTAGTTAGCTGAGTCAATCTCACACCAAATAAGTCAATATTTTGCTGTTAAATCAACCGAACAATTTAAAATAAATAATGCATTATATAGATAATAGGAATAGGCAACATTGTCGTTTTATCAAATTAATAAGTTATGGAGAGTCAGCATTAACAAAATGTGAGTAGTATTTTGCTAGCCGACTCTCGTGAGTAATCTATCTAGGATTTATTAATCGAAGCGTTAGTAACAAGACACCTGGTGTGGTTCTTCAGCTATATCTAGCTCTGGTTAGGCCCTATTTAGATTACGCAGTTCAGTTTTGGTCGCCGTACTATAGAATGGATATAAATTCACTTGAATGTGTCCAACGTAGGATGACTAAGTTAATTCCCCAAATTAGAAATCTTTCATATGAAGAAAGATTAACAAAGCTTAAGTTGTATTCACTGGAAAGGCGAAGAGTTAGGGGTGACATGATAGAGGTTTGCAAGTGGGTGAATGGACATACCAAAGGGGATATTAATAGGGTATTAAAAGTATCAACACGGGACAGAACACGAAACAATGGGTATAAAATGGATAAGTTTAGATTTAGGAAAGACTTGGGTAAATACTGGTTCAGTAAGAGGGTTGTTCATTTGTGGAACCAATTGCCGCGTAACGTGGTGGAGATAGGGTCCCTCGATTGTTTCACACGCGGGTTGGACATGTATATGAGTGGGATTGGGTGGTTATAAATAGGAGCTGCCTCATATGGGTCAATAGGCCTTCTGTAGTTTCCTTTGTTCTTATGTTCTTATGTTCTTTATCGAGTGCATATATGACACCCAAACCTCACATCAGAAGGTGAAGAAACAACGACGTTCGACATTGATGAAGGTGTTAGCACCATGGGGGTGAAGGTGTTAGCATCATGGGGTCGAAAATGTTAGCACCCTGGAGGTGACGGTGTTAGCACCCCGGGGGTGACGGTGTTAGCACCATGGGGGTGAAGGTGTTAGCACCCTGTGGGTGACGGTGTTAGCACCTCAGGGGGTGAAGGTGTTAGCACCTCGGGGGTGAAGGTGTTAGATCCCTGGAGTGACGGTGTTAGCTCCCCGGGCGTAACGGTATTAGCACCCCGGGGGGTAACAGTGTTAGCACTCAGGGGTGACGGTGTTAGCACCCCGGAGGGGACTATTTTAGCACCACGGTGGTGAAGGTGTTAGCAGCCTGTGGGTGAATGTGTTAGCATCCTGGGGTCGAAAAAGTTAGCACCCTGGGGGTGACGGTGTTAGCACCCCGGGGGTGACGGTGTTAGCACCCTGGGGGTGAAGGCGTTAGCATCTGGGGGTGACGGTGTTAGCACCCTGGGGGTAAAGGTGTTAGCACCCTGGGGGTGAAAGTGTTAGCAACACGGGGGGGGGGGGAAGATGTTAGCACCCTGGGGGGGGAAGGTGTTAGCATCCTGGGGATGAAGGTGTTAGCATCCTGGGGGTGACGGTGTTAGCACCAAGGGGATGACAGTGTTAGCACCCTGCGGGGGAAGGTGTTAGCACCCCGGGGGTGAAGGTGTTAGCACCCTGGGGGTGAAGGTGTTAGCACCCTGGGGGTGACGGTGTTAGCACTTTGGGGTGAACGTATTAGCACCCCGAGGGTGAAGTTATTAGCTCCCTGGGGTGAGGGTGTTAGCACCATGGCGGTGAAGGTGTTAGCACCCTGCGGTTCACGGTGTTAGCACCTCGGGAGTGATAGTGTTAGCACCTCGGGAGTGAAGGTGTTAGCACCCTGGTGTGACGGTGTTAGCACCCTTGGGGTGCGGTGTTAGCACCCCGGGCATGACGGTATTAGCACCCCGGGGGAAGTGACGATGTTAGCACCCCGGGGATGAAGGTGTTAGCACCCAGGGGATGATAATGATAGCATCCCGGGGGTGAAGGTGTTAGCACTCCGGGGATAACGGTGTTAGTACTCCGGGGTGAAGGTGTCAGCATCCCGAGGGTAACGGTGTTAGCACCCTGGGGGCGACGGCGTTAGCACCCCGGGTGTGATGGTGTTAGCACCCCGGGGTGAAGGTGTTAGCACCCTGGGGGTGATCGTGTTAGCACCAAGGGGTGACGGTGTTAGCACCACGGGGTGAAGGTGTTAGCCCCCGGGGGTGATCGTGTTATCACCCCAGGGTGATGGAGTTAGCACTCCTAGGGTGAATGTGTTAGCCACCCGGGGGTGAAGGTGTTAGCTCCCGGAGGGTGATGGTTTTAGCACCCTGGGGGTGACGGTGTTAGCACCACGGAGGTGACGGTGTTAGCACTCTGGGGGTGAAGGTGCTAGCACCCTGGGGGTGAAGGTGTTAGCACCCATGTGGGTTAAGATGTTAGCACCCTACGGGGGAAGGTGTTAGCACCCCGGGGGTGAAGGTGTTAGCACCCTGAGTGTGAAGGTGTTAGCACCCTGGGGGTGAAGGTGTTAGCACCTTGGGGTGACGGTGTTAGCACCCTTGGGGTGACGGTGTTAGCACCCCGGGCGTGACGGTATTAGCACCCCGGGAGAGGTGACGATGTTAGCACCCCGGGGGTGAAGGTGTTAGCTCCCCGGGTATGAAGGTGTTAGCACGTCGGGGGTGAAGGTGATAGTTCCATTAGGGTGAAGGTGTTTGGACGCCGGGGGTGAATGTGTTAGCACCCTGGGGCGGGAAAGTGTTAGCACCCCGGGGTGAAAGTGTTAGCAACCTGGTGGTGAAGGTTTTAGCACCCCGGGGTTGAAGATGTTAGCACCCTGGGGGTGACGGTGTTAGCACCACGGGGATGACAGTGTTAGCTCCTCGGGGGTGAAGGTGTTAGCACTCCAGGAGTGAAGTTGTTAGCACGCCAGGAGTAAAGGTGTTAGGACCCCGGAGGTGACGGTGTTAGCACCCCGGGAGTAAAGGTGTTAGCATCACTGGGGTGATAGTGATAGCACCCGGTGGGTGAAGGTGTTAGCACCCCGGGGGTGACGGTGTTAGCACCCTGGGGTGAAGGTGTTAGCACCCCCGGGGTGAAGGTGTTAGCATCCTGGGGGTGACGGTGTTAGCACCCTGGGGGTGAAAGTTGTTAGCACCCTGGGGGTGACAGTGTTAGCACCTCGCGGGTGAAGGGTTTAACACCTCGGGGGTGAAGGAGTTAGCACCCTGGGGTGACGGTCTTAGCACACGTGGGGTGACGGTGTTAGCACCCCAGGGGAGAAGGTGTTAGCACCCCGGGAGTGAAGGTGTTAGCATCACTGGGGTAATAGTGATAGCACCCGGGGGGGTGAAGGTGTTAGAACCCAGGGGGTAACGGTGATAGCACTCCAGGGTGAAGGTGTTAGCAGCCCGGGGGTGAAGGTGTTAGCACCCCCGGGGTGAAGGTGTTAGCACTCCAGGGTGAAGGTGTTAGCAGCCCGGGGGTGAAGGTGTTAGCAGCGCTGGAGTGATAGCGTTAGCACCCTGGGCGTGAAGGTGTTAGCATTCCCGGGGTGAAGGTGTTAGCACCCTGGGGGTGACTGTGTTATCACCCTAGGGGTAAAGGTGTTAGCACCCTGGGGGTGACGGTGTTAGCACCCTTGGGGTGACGGTGTTAGCACCCCGGGCGTGACGGTATTACCACCCCGGGGAGGTAACGATGTTAGCATCCCGGGGGTGAAGGTGTTAGCACCCCGGGTGTGAAGGTGTTAGCACGGCGGGGGTGAAGGTGATAGAATCCCAGGGCTGAAGGTGTTAGCACCCCGGGGGTGACGGTGTCATCACCCCGAGGGTAACGGTGTTAGCACCCTGGGGGCGACGGTGTTAGCGCCCCGGGGGTGACGGTGTTTGCACCCCGGGGTGAAGGTGTTAGCACCCCGGGGGTGATCGTATTAGCACCCCGGGGGTGACGGTGTTAGCACTCCGGGGTGAAGGTGTTAGCACCCCGAGGGTGATCGTGTTAGCACCTCGGGGGTGAAGGTGTTAGCACCCTTGGGGTGAAGGTGTTAGCTCCCAGGGGGTGATGGTTTTAGCACCCTGCGGGTGACGGTGTTATCACACTGGGGGTGAGGGTGTTAGCACCCATGTGGGTTAAGATGTTAGCACCCTACGGGGGAAGATGTTAACAGCCCGGGTGTGAAGGTGTTAGCACCCTGAGGGTGAAGGTGTTAGCACCCAGGGGGCTGAAGGTGTTAGCACCCTTGGGGTGATGGTGTTAGCACCCCGGACGTGACGGTATTAGCACCGCGGGGGAGGTGACGATGTTAGCACTCCGGGGGTGAAGGTGTTAGCACCCCGGGTGTGAAGGTGTTAGCACGTCGGGTGTGAAGGTGATAGTTCCATTATGGTGAAGGTGTTAGGACGCCGGGGTGAATGTGTTAGCACCTTGGGGGTGAAGGTGTTAGAACCCCAGGGCTGAAGGTGTTAGCACCCTGGGGGTGAAGGTGTTAGCACCCCGGGGGTGAAGATGTTAGACCCCTGGGGGGGAAAGTGTTAGCACCCAGGGGTGAAGGTGTTAGAACCCTGGTGGTGAAGGTTTTAGCACCCCGGGGGTGAACATGTTATCACCCTGGGGGTGACGTTGTTAGCACCACGGGGATGACAGTGTTAGGTCCTTGGAGGTGAAGGTGTTAGCACACCGGGGGTGACGGTGTTAGCACTCCAGGGGTGAAGGTGTTAGCACGCCAGGAGTAAAAGTGTTAGCACCCCGGGAGTGAAGGTGTTAGCATCACTGGGGTGATGGTGATAGCACCCGGGGGGTGAAGGTGTTAGCACCCCAGGGGTAACGGTGTTAACACTCCGGGGTGAAGGTGTTAGCAGCCCCGGGGGTGAAGGTGTTAGCAGCCCGGGGGTGACGGTGTTAGCACCCTGAGGTGAAAGTGTTAGCACCCCCGGGGTGAAGGTGTTAGCACCCTATGGGTGACGGTGTTAGCACACGTGGGGTGACGGTGTTAGCACCCCAGGGGAGGTGATGATGGTAGCCTCTTAGGGGTGTGATGGTGTTAGCACCCAGAGGGTGATGGTGTTAGCACCCTGGGGGTGACGGTGTTGGCACCCTGAGGGTGACGGTGTTAGCACTCCAGAGTGAAGGTGTTATCAGCCCGGGGGTGAAGGTGTTAGCAACCCTGGAGTGACGGTGTTAGCACCCTGGGGGTGAAGGTGTTAGCATTCCCGGGGTGAAGGTGTTAGCACCCTGGGGGTGAAGGAGTTAGCACCTCGGGGGTGAAGGTTTTAGCATCCCGGGGGTGACGGTGTTAGCACCCTTGGGGTGATGGTGTTAGCACCCCGGGCGTGACAGTATTAGCACCGCGGGGGGAGGTGACGATGTTAGCACCCCGGGGGTGAAGGTGATAGCACCCCGGGTGTGAAGGTGTTAGCACGTCGGGGGTGAAGGTGATATTTCCATTATTGTGAAGGTGTTAGGACCCCGGGGGTGATCGTTTTAGCACCCCGAGGGTGAATGTGTTAGCCACCCGGGAATGAAGGTGTTAGCACCCTTGGGGTTAACGTGTTAGAACCCCAGGCTGAAGGTGTTAGCACCCAGGGGGCGATCGTGTTAGCACCCCGGGGGTGACGGTGTTAGCACCCCGGGGTGAATGTGTTAGCACCCCGGGGGTGATCGTGTTAGCACCCCGAGGGTGAATGTGTTAGCCACCCGGGAATGAAGGTGTTAGCACCCTTGGGGTGAAGGTGTTAGCTCCCTGGGGGTGATGGTGTTAGCACCCTGGGGGTGACGGTGTAAGCACCATGGGGGTCACAGTGTTAGCACTCTGGGGATGAAGGTGTTAGCACCCTGGTGGTGAAGGTGTTAGCACCCCTGGGTGTTAAGATGTTAGCACCCTGCGGAGGAAGGTGTTAGCACCCTGCGGAGGAAGGTGTTAGCACCCCGGGACTGAAGGTGTTAGCACCCTGGAGGTGAAGGTGTTAGCACCCCGGGGGTGAAGATGTTAGCACCCTGGGGGGGAAAGTGTTAGCACCCCGGGGTGAAGGTGTTTGCACAATGGTGGTGAAGGTTTTAGCACCACGGGGGTGAAGATGTTAGCACCCTGGTGGTGACGGTGTTAGCACAACGGGGATGACAGTGTTAGCTCCACGGGGGTGAAGGTGTTAGCACTCCAGGAGTGAAGGTGTTAGCACGCCAGGAGTAAAGGTGTTAGGACCCCGGAGGTGACTGTGTTAGCACCCCGGGAGTAAAGGTGTTAGCACCCCGGGGGTGAAGATGTTAGACCCCTGGGGGGGAAAGTGTTAGCACCCAGGGGTGAAGGTGTTAGAACCCTGGTGGTGAAGGTTTTAGCACCCCGGGGGTGAACATGTTATCACCCTGGGGGTGACGTTGTTAGCACCACGGGGATGACAGTGTTAGGTCCTTGGAGGTGAAGGTGTTAGCACACCGGGGGTGACGGTGTTAGCACTCCAGGGGTGAAGGTGTTAGCACGCCAGGAGTAAAAGTGTTAGCACCCCGGGAGTGAAGGTGTTAGCATCACTGGGGTGATAGTGATAGCACCCGGGGGGTGAAGGTGTTAGCACCCCGGGGGTAACGGTGTTAACATTCCGGGGTGAAGGTGTTAGTAACCCGGGGGTTGAATGTGTTAGCAGCCCGGGGGTGACGGTGTTAGCACCCCCGAATGAAGGTGTTAGCACCCTGTGGGTGACGGTGTTAGCACCTTGGGGGTGAAAGTTGTTAGCACCCTAGGGGTGACAGTGTTAGCACCTCGGGGGTGAAGGTTTTAACACCTCGGGGGTGAAGGTGTTAGCACCCTGGGGTGATGGTCTTAGCACACGTGGGGTGACGGTGTTAGCACCCCTGGCGTGACGGTATTAGCACCCCAGGGGAGGTGATGATGGTAGCTCCTTGGGGGTGTGAAGGTGTTAGCACCAAGAGGGTGATGGTGTTAGCACCCTGGGGTGACGGTGTTGGCACCCTGAGGGTGGCGATGTTAGCACCACGGGGATGACAGTGTTAGCACCCCGAGGGTGAAAGTGTTAGCACCTCTGGGGTGACGGTGTTAGCACCCAAGGGGAGAAGGTGTTAGCACCCCGGGAGTGCAGGTGTTAGCATCACTGGGGTAATAGTGATAGCACCCGGGGTGGTGTAGTTGTTAGCACCCAGGGGGTAACGGTGTTAGCAATCCAGGGTGAAGGTGTTAGCAGCCCGGGGGTGAAAGTGTTAGCAGCGCTGGAGTGATAGTGTTAGCACCCTGGGGATGAAGGTGTTAGCATTCCCGGGGTGAAGGTGTTAGCACTCCGGGGGTGAAGGTGTTAGCACCTCGGGGGTGAAGGTTTTAGCACCCTCGGGTGACGGTTTTAGCACCCTTGGGGTGACGGTGTTAGCACCCCTGGGTAAGTTGTTAGCACCCCGGGGGTGATTATGTTAGCACCCCAGGGGTGACGGTGTTAGCACCCCAGGGAGAAGGTGTTAGCACCCCGAGGGTGATCGTGTTAGCACCCCGGGGTGATGGTGTTAGCACCCCGAGGGTGAAGGTGTTAGCACCCTTGGGGTGAGGGTGTTAGCTCCCGGTGGGGTGATGGTTTTAGCACCCTGCGGGTGACGGTGTTAGCAACACGGGGGTGACGGTGTTAGCACTCTTGGGGTGAAGGTGTTAGCACCCATGTGGGTTAAGATGTTAGCACCCTACGGGGGAAGGTGTTAGCACCCCGGGTGTGAAGGTGTTAGCACCCTGAGGGTGAAGGTGTTAGGACCCCGGGGGTGAAGGTGTTAGCACCATGTGGGTGACGATGTTAGCACCCATGAGGTGAAGGTTTTAGCACCCCGGGGTTGACGGTGTTAGCACCCTTGGGGTGATGGTGTTAGCACCCCGAACGTGACGGTATTATCACCGAGGGGGAGGTGACGATGTTAGCACTCCGGGGGTGAAGGTGTTAGCACCCCGGGTGTGAAGGTGTTAGCACGTCGGGGGTGAAGGTGATAGTTCCATTAGGATGAAGGTGTTAGGACGCCGGGGTGAATGTGTTAGCACCTTGGGGGTGAAGGTGTTAGAACCCCAGAGCTGAAGGTGTTAGCACCCTGGGGGTGAAGGTGTTAGCACCCCGGGGGTGAAGATGTTAGACCCCTGGGGGGGAAAGTGTTAGCACCCAGGGGTGAAGGTGTTAGCACCCTTGTGGTGAAGGTTTTAGCACCCTGGGGGTGAAGATGTTAGCACCCTGGGGGTGACGGTGTTAGCACCACGGGGAAGACAGTGTTAGCAATCCAGGGGTGAAGGTGTTAGCACGCCAGGAGTAAAGGTGTTAGCACCCCGGAGGTGACGGTGTTAGCACCCCGGGAGTGAAGGTGTTAGCATCACTGGGGTGATAGTGATAGCACCCGGGGGGTGAAGGTGTTAGCATCCCAGGGGAAACGGTGTTAACACTCCGGGGTGAAGGTGATAGTAGCCCGGGGGTGACGGTGTTAGCACCCTGAGGTGAAGGTGTTAGCACCCCCGGGGTGAAGGTGTTAGCACCCTGAGGGTGACGGTTTTAGCACACGTGGGGTGACGGTGTTAGCACCCCAGGGGAGGTGATGATGGTAGCCTCTTGGGGGTGTGAAGGTGTTAGCACCCAGAGGGTGATGGTTTTAGCACCCTGGGGGTGACGGTGTTGGCACCCTGAGGGTGACGGTGTTAGCACTCCAGGGTGAAGGTGTTAGCAACCCGGGGGTGAAGGTGTTAGCAGCCCTGGAGTGACGGTGTTAGCACCCTGGGGGTGAAGGAGTTAGCGCCTCTGGGGTGAAGGTGTTAGCACCCTTGGGGTGATGGTGTTAGCACCCCGGGCGTGACGGTATTAGCACCGTGGGGGAGGTGACGATGTTAGCTCCCCGGGGGTGAAGGTGTTAGCACCCCGGGTGTGAAGGTGTTAGCACGGCGGGGGTGAAGGTGATAGTTTCATTAGGGTGAAGGTGTTAGGACCCCAGGGGTGAATGTGTTAGCACCCTTGGGGTGAACGTGTTAGAACTCCAGGGCTGAAGGTGTTAGCACCCAGGGGGTGACCGTGTTAGCACCCCGGGGGTGACGGTGTTAGCACCACAGGGTGAAGGTGTTAGCACCCCGGGGGTGATCGTGTTAGCACCCCGAGGGTGAATGTGTTAGCCACCCGGGGATGAAGGTGTTAGCACCCTGAGGTGAAGGTGTTAGCACCCTTGGGGTGAAGGTGTAAGCTCCCGGGGGATGACGGTGTTAGCACCCTAGGGGTGAAGGTGTTAGCACCCTTGGGTGTTAAGATGTTAGCACCCTGCGGGGTGAAGGTGTTAGCACCCTGGGCGTGAAGGTGTTAGCACCCCTGGGTGTTAAGATGTTAGCACCCCGTGGGTGAAGGTGTTAGCACCTTGGGAGTGAAGGTGTTAGCACCCTGGAAGAGAAGGTGTTAGCACCCTGGGGGAGAAGGTGTTTGCACCCCGGGCGTGACGGTATGTGATGATGTTAGCACCCCGGGGGTGAAGGTGTTAGCACCTTGGGAGTGAAGGTGTTAGCACCCTGGTGGATGAAGGTGTTAGGACCCCGGGGGTGATCGTGTTAGCACCCCGGGGTGATGGTGTTCGCACCCCGAGGGTGAATGTGTTAGCCACCCGGGGATGAAGGTGTTAGCACCCTTGGGGTGAAGGTGTTAGCTCCCGGGGGGGTTGATGGTGTTAGCACCCTGTGGGTGACGGTGTTAGCACCACGGGGGTGATGGTGTTAGCACTCTGGGGGTGAAGGTGTTAGCACCCTGGGGGTGAAGGTGTTAGCACCCCGGGGTGACGGTATTAGCACCTCGGGGGAGGTGACGATGTTAGCACACCGGGGATGAAGGTGTTAGAACCCCAGGGCTGAAGGTGTTAGCACTCCAGGGGTGACGGTATCAGCACCCCTCGTAGGGGCCTCGTAGCCTGGTGGATAGCGCGCAGAAACAAATGGGCAAAGTTTCTTTCACCCTGAATGCCCCTGTTACCTAGCAGTAAAATAGGTACCTGGGTGTTAGTCAGCTGTCACGGGCTACTTCCTGGGGGTGGAGGCCTGGTCGAGGACCGGGCCGCGGGGACACTAAAAAGCCCCGAAATCATCTCAAGATAACCTCAAGATAACCCCGAGGGTAACGGTTTTAGCACCCCGGGGTGAAGGTGTTAGCACCCTTGGGTGAAGGTGTTAGCACCCCTGGGGGTTAAGATGTTAGCACCTTGGGGGTGACGGTGTTAGCACTTTAAGGTGAAGGTGTTAGCACTCCGGGGGTAAAGTTGTTAGCACCCCGGGGGTGACGGTGTTAGCACCCCGGGGGTGAAGGTGTTAGCACCCCGGGGGTGAAGGTGTTAGCACCCCGGGGGTGAAAGGGTTCGCACCCCGGGGGTGAAGGTGTTAGCACCCCTGGGGTGAGGGTGTTAGCACCCCTGGGGTGACTGTTTTAAAATCCCGGGGGTGACGGTTTTAGCATCCCTGGGGTGATGGTGTTAGGACGCCGGGGGTGAAGGTGGTACCACCCCGGGGGTAAAGGTATTAGCACCCCTGGGGTGAAGGTGATATCACCCAGGAGGTGACGGTGTTAGCACTCCGGGGTGACGGTGTTAGCACCCCGGGGGTGACTGTGTTAGTACCTTAGGGGTAACGGTGTTAGCTCCCTGGGGTGACGGTGTTAGCACCCTGGGGGTGACGGTGTTATTACCCCTTTGGTGAAGGTGTTAGCACACTAAGGGTGAAGGTGTTAGCACCCCGTGGGTGATGGTGTTAGCACCCCGTGGGTGTTTGTTTTAGCACCCTGGGGGTGACGGTGTTAGCACTCTTGGAGTGACGGTGTTAGCATCCCGGGGGGTGACGGTGTTATTACCCTGGGGATGACGGTGTTTGCGTCCCGGGGGTGAAAGTTTTAGCACCACGGGGGTAAAGAGGTTAGCACCACGGGGGTGATGGTGTTAGCATCGCGGGGTGACGGTTTTAGCATCCCCGGGTTGACGGTGTTAGCACCCCGGGGGTGACGGTGTTAGCAACCTGGGGTTGACGGTGTTAGCACTCCTGGGGTGACGATGTTAGCACCCCGGGGTGCTAACACCGTCACCCATGTAAGTAAGTTCTCTGTACATAAGGGATTTGGCTGCTTCCCTGTGGGTGGCAGCGCCACCTGGTTGTGCAACACTGAGGTTAATGTAGGTGTTAGCCAGGGTTGATACGCACGTGTAGTTTCATACTAACTGCTTGCCATTCTTCCAGGGGTTCACTGTGACACCATCCGGGCGACCAATAAGAGCATCAGAGTTACGGGGCATTCAGTAATGGGGCTCTCTCGCAGCTGGGCATCCAGCTGTGGTGAGGCTCCTCGTGATGCTGTGATTAACTTCATTGTGCCTCTAGTGCACTTCTCCCTGTGCTTTGGCAGAGTAGGCCATGGTGGCCGTACCTGTCAGCCACCACCTCGCCGCAAATACACCTATATCTGGTGTGGATTGGGGCAGCAAGGCGAAGGGCCACAGCAATTCGGAGGGCGTGTGGTGTGAGACGCGTGCCAGTTGCCGACATTGGGGTTGCTAACAGGAAATCCCCTGCATGTGGGGCTGCTACTGCTGTGAGGCGAGCAATGTCGTGTTGTGTTGTTGCAGCACCCAGGCACTCTGCAGCAACTTGGTCTACAATGGGGCCATCCCAGCTGGATTGCTTGTGGGCTTTTGGGGATAGTGGTTGAAGTGATGGGCCAGCACGAAAGGCCCACTCTGTGGCACAGCGTGTAAAATTGGAATCGTGTACACCTGCTAGCTGATGTAAGTAGGCAGGTAGAATTTCCTTCACAAGGTCGTCGGATGCTGATAAGGAGGACAGGAAGGCTGGAACAGGGATTTGCGTTGATGTTCGTACTCCGAGGCCCCCAAGTCTTACGGGAAGAGAGGCTTGTTTCCACTGTAGGTCATCAAGAGAGAGGTTAAGGGCTTTTTCTAGCATTGATTTCAATAACCGGTCATACTCACTTAGTTTTTGGCTGCTGTAAGATGGTGAACACCTCAGAAAGTAGGTTAGCCTGGGGAGGGACAGACATCTGGTGATGAGGTAGAGTGCATCATGAGCATCAATATCCTCAATCCTCCCATCCATCCCCTTAAGGTCGGCGATTTTCTTATCAAGGACCTCATCGATGGCTTTCAACCCCAGGGGAGCTCCTAGGAGTGTGCTGTCTTCAGGTTTAGTTTTATGGATATTTGGCAGAAGACCCTCTATTCTCTCTACGATGCCCTGGTTAGAACATATTATTTCACATTTAGAAGGGTTCAGGGTGAGGCCTAAAACTGCACCTTGCTCCTGGATTTTTCTGATGTCCTCCAGGAGGGAGTCCTGGGAACCAGCTAGGGTACCATCATCCAAGAACCAGATGTTAAGCTCGCTGGACAGGACCTCTGTGACTTGTTTGATGACTAAGCAGAAAAGGCAAATTGAAGGCATTTTTGAAATCTAGCTTGATAAAGGCCTTTTTGTCTGTGATGTTGGCGATGAAGGCTCGGGCTGCATGGGCTGCCGCCTCACACCCTTGTGGAATGCCAAACCCGAGCTGTTTTGGCTTCAGCATGTTGGCCGCTGCATCACTAACTGTTCTTGCAGCTGCCTTTGCGACGAGACGCCGGAGAGAATTGCCCACAGCTATTGGCCTGATCCCTCCATCCTATTTCTTTAGAGCACAGAGAGATGCTCCAAAAAAAGATAGGTCTTATGGACGCTGGTATGTTGCCAGCTAGACATGTGTTGGTGAATCTGGTTAGTTCCACCAAGAGGTTCTTTGCAATGTCACCCAGTGCAGGGTTGAGCATTTGCTTGAAGTGGTTGGGTTTTAGTCCTGTGAACCCACCTGCTGATCCTGTTGGGAAGGACATGGCTGCTTTGTGGACCACAGATTCAGCCACCCAGAGAGGTTCTGCTCTGGTAGATCCCACTTGTACAATGTCATCCTCACGCGGAGCCCTGGGTGGGTGTTTCTCCCTTAGGGCTTGAGCTGTTGCCGCATCTCTGTCGGCAATTGAGTCCTCACTGGTGATGACTCTTATTGCGCCAATAGTGTTTCCTTCTTCTATTTTCTTGGTGACTGATGTTCTGATTTTTGATGTCTCGGATATGGCACTGTTGCTTTTCCTGCCGTGGGTGTTTCTCGCACGAGTGGGAAGGCGCACCTGGTTGTCCTCCCTGGGAAAATCATTTATAGCTTTGATGACCGAGGCAGCTAAGGTCTTGTCTCTCCTTGCAGGGGTGGCTAGACATATGTTGCCAAACATTAGGAGGTTGTGCCATGCTTGGGTCGTTCCAGGAGAGTCGTTGACCTTTCTCAGGAGGGCAGATAATTTGGCTGCTGCATGGGGGCGGGCTGCTTTAGGGATGTGTTGCAAGGTTCTGGCTGATGTTGCTTTGATAGCTTCTAATACGTTTTCTGTGGGAATTAAGGTCTGGGAGGTGTTTTGCCTTACGGGCGGTGTGGGCTGTTGACTGGTGTTCTCCCTGGGAGGGCGCCCAGAACCCAAACACCTGGTTCTGTTGTGGTAATGAAGGCGCACATTATCGTCACTCAACTGGATATAGCATACCCTGTCACACGTCTGACATCTGCCTTGTCTACCCCTGCTTAATGGCTCATCTTGGCTTGGAGAAGCCTGGCTGTCTGTTGAGAGCTGCGACATGGGCGGGCGCTGGGTGGGAGGGTGGACGGCGGGTGGAGACTGGAGGGTGGGTGGCGGTTGGAGGCTGGGGGGATAGTCAGAAAAAAACAAAATCGGAGATGTGTAAGTTCTATTCAGTTGTGTATGTGTTAACTAAAGTCTTTGAAAATGTAATAAGTTTTACGAAACGCGCTCAAGTGTCGCGTCAGACTAGAAATAAAAATGAATTTTGGAGAATTGATTTTTGAATTACCTCCAACAGTGAAAAGAAATGTACGAAAGATTGAGAAAATTCGTGTTAGAATTATTAATCTTACTTTTTCGGTCATAATTAATAATATATACATATATATATATATATATATATATATATATATATATATATATATATATATATATATATATATATATATATATATATACATATATATATATACATATATATATATATATATATATATATATATATATATATATATATATATATATATATACTGGCTACTAGGTACGACATATATATATATATATATATATATATATATATATATATATATATATATATATATATATATATATATATATATTTATATATATATATATATCCCCCTTCTTCCAGCTAGAGGTGGTACTCCCTTATATATATATATATATATATATATATATATATATATATATATATATATATATATATATATATATATATATATATGTCGTATCTAGTAGCCAGAACGCACTTCTCGACCTACTATGCAAGGCCCGATTTGCCTTTTAAGCCAAGTTTTCCTGAATTAATATATTTTCTCTATTTTTTTTTCTTATGAAATGATAAAGCTACCCATTTCATTATGTATGAGGTCAATTTTTTTTTATTGGAGTTAAAATTAACGTAGATATATGACCGAACCTAACCAACCCTACCTGACCTAACCTAACCTATCTTTATAGGTTAGGTTAGGTTAGGTAGCCGTAAAAGTTAGGTTAGGTTAGGTTAGGTAGGTTAGGTAGTCGAAAAAGCATTAGTTCATGAAAACTTGGCTTATTAGGCAAATCAGTCCTTGCATAGTAGGCTGAGAAGTGCGTTCTGGCTACTAGGTACGACATATATACATATATATATATATATATATATATATATATATATATATATATATATATATATATATATATATATATATATATATATATATATATATGTCGTACCTAGTAGCCAGAACTCCCTTTTCGGCCTACTATGCAAGGCCCGATTTGCCTAATAAGCCAAGTTTTCATGAATTAATTATTTTTCGGCTACCTAACCTACGTAACCTAACCTAACCTAACTTTTTCGGCCACCTAACCTAACCTAACCTATTAAGATAGGTTAGGTTAGGTTAGGTAGGGTTGGTTAGGTTCGGTCATATATCTATGTTAATTTTAACTCCAATAAAAAAAAATTGACCTCATACGTAATGAAATGGGTAGCTTTATCATTTCATAAGAAAAAAAATAGAGAAAATATATTAATTCATGAAAACTTGGCTTATTAGTCAAATCGGGCCTTGCATAGTAGGCCGAAAAGGAAGTTCTGGCTACTAGGTACAACATATATATATATATATATATATATATATATATGTCGTACCTAGTAGCCAGAACTCACTTCTCAGCCTACTATTCAAGGCCCGATTTGCCTAATAAGCCAAGTTTTCATGAATTAATATATTTACTATAATTTTTTTCTTATGAAATGATAAAGCAACCCTTTTCTCTATGTATGAGGTCAATTTTTTTTTATTGGAGTTAAAATTAACGTAGATATATGACCGAACCTAACCAACCCTACCTAACCTAACCTAACCTATATTTATAGGTAAGGTTAGGTTAGGTAGCCAAAAAAAGCTAGGTTAGGTTAGGTTAGGTAGGTTAGGTAGACGAAAAAACATTAATTCATGAAAACTTGGCTTATTAGGCAAATCAGGCCTTGAATAGTAGGCTGAGAAGTGCGTTCTGGCTATTAGGTACGACATATATATATATATATATATATATATATGTCGTACCTAGTAGCCAGAACGCACTTCTGAGCCTACTATGCAAGGCCCGATTTGCCTAGTATGCCAAGTTTTCATGAATTAATTGTTTTTCGATTACCTAACCTACCTAACCTAACCTAACCTAACTTTTTAAGCTACCTAACCTAACCTAACCTAACCTATAAAGATAGGTTAGGTTAGGTTAGGTAGGGTTGGTTAGGTTCGGTCATATATCTACGTTAATTTTAACTCCAATAAAAATTTTTTTACCTCATACATAATGAAATGGGTAGCTTTATCATTTCATAAGAAAAAATTTAGAGAAAAAATATTAATTCAGGAAAACTTGGCTTATTAGGCAAATCGGGCCTTGCATAGTAGGCTCAGAAGTGCGTTCTGGCTATTAGGTACGACATATATATATATATATATATATATATATATATATATATATATATATATATATATATATATATATATATATATATTTATATATATATATATATATATATATATATATATATATATATATATATATATATATACATATATATATATATGTCGTACCTAGTAGTCAGAACGCACTTCTCTGCCTACTATGCAAGGCCCAATTTGCCTAATAAGCCAAGTTTTCATGAATTAATTGCTTTTCGACTACCTAACCTACCTAACCTAACCTAACCTAACTTTTTCGGCTACCTAACCTAACCTAACCTATAAAGATAGGTTAGGTTAGGTTAGGTAGGGTTGATTAGGTTCGGTCATATATCTACGTTAATTTTAACTCCAATAAAAAAAATTGACCTCATACATAATGAAATGGGTAGCTTTATCATTTCATAAGAAAAAATTAGAGAAAATATATTAATTCAGGAAAACTTGGCTTATTAGGCAAATCGGGCCTTGCATCGTAGGCTGAGAAGTGCATTCTGGCTACTAGGTACGACATATATATATATATATATATATATATATATATATATATATATATATATATATATATATATATATATATATATATATATACAGGGGGTACCACCACTGGTGCAATTATAGGGACCCACAGCCTCAGAGAAGGGAACACAGAGTATTCAGGGAAAAACTTGCCATTTAACTCTGAATACGAAAGAGTGTTCGCTTCTCCTACCACTCCCTTTTTTTTTATTATGGTGTACACTTTATTATGCAAGGTTATGCAGTTACATATCTGATTTTATACAAATAATGAACATTAAGAGGACACAAGAAAAAGTTCGCTTCCTAGAGGCTGTAGATTTCCTCGAACTCCTCCGACACCGGGCAGGAACCGAGGATGCAGCGAGCATTCCCCCTCTGGATCGCGACACTGAGGTGCTGAAAGAGAAAACTAGCTGCTCTAGGGTCTCTTGTGGTGTCAATGAGCTTGGAACCAAGATCCTGAAGAAACCTTCTTGCACTCTCACCCCATGGGCCTAGGGTCTCAGACCCTACTGGAACGAAGTTGTACCGTTGATCTAATTGCCTGTACTTGACTGACTTTTGTTTTTCTCTGTGTGTCGCTGCGGCTCCTGCTGTGCCGGCAGAGAGGGTGATGTATGTCGCTGCCAGGGTGGATACGCAAGTATAGTCCCATGCTAACTGCCTTCTACCCTTCCACGGATGCAGTGTGATTCCGTCTGGTCGACCGGCAAAGCTAACAGAGTCACGGTTCAGTAGGTTGCGGGGCTCTCTCTCCGCTGGACACTGAGCAGAGGCAAGGCTTCTTTTAATGATGTCGTTGACTTCGTCGTGTCTAGTGTGCCAACCACCCGATTTTCCACAGTGCAGACCATGCAATCTATATTCGTCAGCATCTGCCTCGCCGCAAATACACCTGTGAACAGTGTAGATAGGGGCAGCAAGGCGGAGAGCGACTGCAATACGGAGCTCCTGCGGATCAAGACGTGTGCCTGTCGCAGACATAGGGACTGCCAGAAGGAAGTCCCCTGCATGGGGATCCTGCACAGCTGTGAGGCGTGCACGATCACTGGGAGTTGTTGCTGCCTCCAGCAAAGCTGTGGCTTCTTTGTCTATAAAGGGGCTGTCCCAACTGGATTGTTTCTTGGCTTTCGGCATGGCTGGTCTGAGTGCTGGGTCTGTCATGGCACCCCATTTCGTGTCGCATTCCGTGTAGTGGGGGTCCTATATCCCCGCTACATCACTCAGGGTGTCAGGTAGAATTTCCTTAACCAGGTCATCTGATGCTGAGGAGGAAGACAGGAAAGCTGGGACAGCAATTTGGGTGGCGGTGCGGACACCCAAGCCACCGAGCCTGACAGGAAGAGTGGCTTGTTTCCACTGGCATTCGTTGAGGGAGAAGTTAACAACTTTTTCCAGCATGGTCTTCAGTAATAGGTCATACTCTTCAAGCTTTCGGTTGTCGTAAGATGGGGCGCACCTCAGAAAGTAGGTTAGCCTCGGAAGGGATAGGCATTTGGTGAGGAGATAAAAAGCATCGTGGGCATCGATGTCACCTATTCTGTCTTCCATCTTCCTAAGGTCAGCGATTTTCTTGTCGAGGATCTCCTCAATGGCGTTAGACCTGAGGGGCGCTCCAAGGAGGGTGCTGTTCTCAGCCCTAATGACATGGGCTCCAGGCAAGGCAGACCTTATTCTAGCTACGATGTCTCGGTTGGAGGGGACTACTTCACACTTGGAAGGGTTCAGGACGAGACCCAGGCTTACTTCTTGCTCCCTTATTTTCCTGATATCTGACAAGAGGTGGTCTACGGTGCCAGCTATAGTGCCATCATCCAAAAACCAGATGTTGAACTCGCTGGGCAAGCTTTCGGTGATTTCTTTTAAGACTAAGCAGAAAAGAGGGGGAGCAAGAGGATCACCTTGCTGAACACCTTCACATGATCTGATTTAATGTTCACCAAAGAGCAGTGTTGACTCACCACTGTAGCACGATAGTATGAACGGGTAGAGGGGCCGGAAATGGCGATGTACGGCACAAGATACTGCATCTCTTCTGACCATGTTGAAGGCATTCTTAAAGTCCAGTTTGAGCAGGGCCTTTTCATCAGAAATGTTGGTGATGTATGCTCGTGCTGCATGGGCAACCGCTTCACAGCCTTGGGGGATTCCAAATCCTAGCTGGATTGGTTTCAGCAATTCAGCTGCTTGTTGGCTGACTACCCTCGTAGCAGCCTTGGCAATCAGGCGTCGGAGAGTGTTGCCAACAGCGATTGGCCTGATTCCTTCGTCCTTCTTTTTGAGAGCACAGAGGGAGGCACCAAAAAAGAGAGGCCTGATGACCTCAGGTATATCACCAGTCAGGCACATGTTGACGAACCTTGTGAGTTCCATAAGAAGATCTTGTGCAGCATCACCAACTGCAGGATTTAACATTTGCTTAATATGTTGAGGTTTTAACCCTGTAAAGCCGCCTGCTAACCCAGGTGGAAAAGAAAGGGCTGCTTTGTAGACCTCAGATTCACCAATGGTTAATGGGTCTGAAATGGTGTCGGCTGATGGCGGAACGATGTTGTCGCCTTGAGGGGCTCTGGGTGGGTGCTTGGTTTGCATGGCCCGTGCTGTGGCTGAGTTTCGAGGAGCAATTTTCTCGTCACTGGTGAGAACTCTAATAGCACTTGCGGTATTTCCCTCTTCAATTTTCTTGGTGATTTGTGCTCTGATTTTGTACGTTTCCGGTGTGTTGTTGTTACCATTTCTGCGGTGGGTGTGTCTTGCTCGAAGAGGCAGGCGAACTAGGTTGTCCCCCCTTGGGTATTCATTTATCGCCCTCAGGACCGAGGAAGCAAGTGATTTGTCCCTCCTTGGAGGGACGGTGAGGCATACATTGCCAAACAGAAGGACATTATGCCACGCTTGAATGTTTTCCGGGGCATCATTGACCCTTTTCAGAAGATTACAAAGTTTGGCTGCTGCATTTGGGCGGGCTGCTTTTGGGATGTGTGCTAATGTTCTAGCAGACGTCGCTATGATCGCTAGGGTGAGGTTCTCAGATGAGATTAGGTTAATGGGAGTCTCTTCCCTAACTGTTAATACCAGCTGGCCATTGCTTCCCTTCGGAGGCTGGTGGGAACCACTGCAATATACATATATATATATATATATATATATATATATATATATATATATATATATATATATATATATATATATATATATATATATATATATATATATTAGTATATTTTGGTAGCAGTCTTTCCTGTAGACATATTTTATTAAATATGACCGAAAAAGTAAGATTAATAATTCTAACACGAATTTTCTCAATCTTTCGTACATTATGCTTCACTGTTGGAGGTAAATCAAAAATCACTTCTCCAAAATTCATTTTTATTTCTAGTCTGACGCGACACGGGCGCGTTTCGTAAAACTTATTACATTTTCAAAGACTTCACAAATACACAACTGATTAGAACTTGCATTTCCCTGATTTTATATCTACTTTTGAGTGAGGTGGGAAGGGTGATGTGGCATTACATTTGAGTGAGGTGGGAAGGATGATGTGGCATTAGAGGATATTAATAGGGTATTAAAAGTATCAACACAAGACAGAACACGAAACAATGGATATTGAATAGAAGTGTTTGTAGAAAGCCTATTGGTCCATATTTCTTGATGCTTCTATATTGGAGCGGAGTCTTGAGGTGGGTAGAATATAGTTGTGCAATAATTGGCTGTTGATTGCTGGTGTTGACTTCTTGATGTGTAGTGCCTCGCAAACGTCAAGCCGCCTGCTATCGCTGTATCTATCGATGATTTCTGTGTTGTTTATTTCTGTGTTGTTTTTCTGTGTTGTTTACATTGTTTCATCATACTCTCTGACCAAACTAAGTTCCAAAGGGTAACGAAGGACACTACAGCCGAATTAAAAGCAAAGGTCAACAAACTGATCGAAACTGTGAACGCCAAGAAATCCGGACTCCACCTGCCAAAGATCATTGGGGAATATAAACCTGGATATGCGTATGGAAATGTCAAGACGCACAAGCCTGGAAACCCACTTCGGCCAATCATTAGCCAGATACCCACACCCACGTACAGATTGGCAAAGCGACTCAACGGCCTGCTGACTCCTTATGTTCCTTGCGCCTTCAGCCTGAAGTCTCCAAAGGAATTTGTGGACTTACTGCGGGGCGCACGGGCCACAGGGATAAGAGCCTCGTTGGACGTAGAATCGCTGTTTACCAACGTACCTGTGGACGAGACAATCGGAATGATAGCCGACAGAGTGTATCGTGATCCAGCCTGTACTCCTCTTGACATGCCAGAAAGTATTCTGAGGAAACTACTCCAAGCTTGTACTAAAGAGGCACCCTTCTTGAGCCCGGATGGGCATATGTATAAGCAAGTAGATGGGGTCGCTATGGGTTCTCCCCTAGGTGTCCTGTTTGCAAACTTCTACATGGGTACCATCGAGCAAAAAGTCTTAGTCGACATGAACTTGAAACCGGCCATATACTGCAGGTATGTTGACGACATTTTTACACAGGTACCTGATGTCAGACATCTGCAGGAGCTGAAGGAGGCATTTGAGCAGAGTTCCGTGCTGCGTTTCACTTACGAGACGGAAAAGGATGGGAAGCTGCCTTTTCTAGATGTAACAGTCATGGAAAAGGGCGGAGGTTTCCACACTGCAGTCTACACAAAGGAAACAAACATAGGAATGTGCCTAAATGCCAACAGCGACTGCCCTGACAGGTACAAGAGGAGTGTTGTTAACGCATACGTCGACCGTGCTCTCAGCCACAGCTCAGAATGGAAGCAAGTCGACGAAGAACTCTGTAGGGTAAGGCAGGTTCTAGTCAATAACGGCTTCTCCAATGGTTTCATCGAAGACATCATAAGAAGGAAAGTGAAAAGCCATGCAACCTCTGAAGAGACAACTAACACAACACCTATACCCCCTATTAGACTATTTTACAGGAACTTCTTTTCCACAGCTCATAAAACAGAGGAAAGGGTCCTGAAAGATATTGTTAATAGAAACGTTATCCCTACAGACAAAAATCAGAGGATACAACTGACGATTTACTATAAAACCAGAAAAACGGCCAGCCTACTCATGAGAAACTCTCCAGACACGAAACAGAACGCTTTAAAAGAGACTAACGTCGTCTATGCCTTCAAATGCCCACTTGGGGACTGTAAGCTCCAAAAAACCCAGTATATAGGCAAGACAACAACATCTCTTTCTAGGCGTTTAACGATGCATAAACAACAGGGCTCCATTAAGGAACATATAATCTCTTCCCATAACCAAACCATCGCCAGAGAAATCCTAGTAAACAACACAGAAATCATCGATAGATACAGCGATAGCAGGCGGCTTGACGTTTGCGAGGCACTACACATCAAGAAGTCAACACCAGCAATCAACAGCCAATTATTGCACAACTATATTCTACCCACCTCAAGACTCCGCTCCAATATAGAAGCATCAAGAAATATGGACCAATAGGCTTTCTACAAACACTTCTATTCAATATCCATTGTTTCGTGTTCTGTCTTGTGTTGATACTTTTAATACCCTATTAATATCCTCTAATGCCACATCATCCTTCCCACCTCACTCAAATGTAATGCCACATCACCCTTCCCACCTCACTCAAAAGTAGATATAAAATCAGGGAAATGCAAGTTCTAATCAGTTGTGTATTTGTGAAGTCTTTGAAAATGTAATAAGTTTTACGAAACGCGCCCGTGTCGCGTCAGACTAGAAATAAAAATGAATTTTGGAGAAGTGATTTTTGATTTACCTCCAACAGTGAAGCATAATGTACGAAAGATTGAGAAAATTCGTGTTAGAATTATTAATCTTACTTTTTCGGTCATATTTAATAAAATATATATATATATATATATATATATATATATATTGCAGTGGTTCCCACCAGCCTCCGAAGGGAAGCAATGGTATATTATATATATATATATATATATAATAATATATATATATATATATATATATATATATATATATATATATATATATATATATATATATATATATATATATATATATATATATGTATATATATATATATATATATATATATATATACATATATATATATATATATATATAATATACCATTATATATATATATATAATGGTACCAGGGGTACCACCACTGGTTTAATTAAAGGGACCCACGTCTTCGAAGAAGAAAATAAATAGTATTCAGAGAAGACCTTGTGGATTCTCACTGAATACTTTAATCTTTTCCTCTCCTACCGCCTCTATTATTTTTTTTATTTGATTTTATTGCAATGCTACAGTTTACAGAAAACACACACTTATATAACAATATACCAATCAGTGTTCGAAGACCTCGTCCAGCTCTTCGGGGGTCGGGTGCGTACCCTAGATACAGCACGTATTTCCCCTCTGAATAGCGTTACTGAGGCGCTGGAACATAAAACTGGCCGCTCTTGGGTCTCTAGTCTTCCTAATGAGTTCCTCACCCAGCTACTTCAGGAACTTAAGTGCACATTTACCCCAGGCGCCCAGAGTCTCAGAGCCTATCGGCACGAACCTGTAACAACGTTCTAGGTCCCTGTACTTGTTAGTTTTCTGGGTATCCCTGAAGGTGGCCGCCCCGCCTCCCTCAGCTGTGCTGTAAGGTAGATAGGTATCAGCCAATGTAGATGCACACGTGTAGTTCCACACGACCTGTTTACCTTCCCTCCACGGCTGCAGGGTGACTCCATCTGGGCGTGTTTGGTTGTTGTCAGGCCTGCACAACTGAGGTTCCCTTTGTGCTGGGCACCCAGCTGAAGCCAAACTTCTCTTGATGATGTCATTGACTGCTTCATGTCTGGCAATCTTTCCCTGTGTCTTACGACAGATGAGACCATGGCTGCCGTATTGGTCTGCTCGTGCATGGCCGCAAATACACCGGTGCTCGGTGGAGATAGGGGCGGCAAGGCGCAGGCAACACCAATACTTAGGGTCCGATGATCCAGGCGGGTGTCCAAGTCGGAATTAGGGACTGCCAACAGGAAGTCCCCGGCATGGGGTGCTTGCACAGCTAGAAGACGCGTTTTGTCCTTCCTGGAAGCTGCCTCCAGCAATGATGTGGCGATGTTTTCCACTATGGGGCTATCCCATTTGGACTGTTTGCAGTCATTTGGAAAAGTCGGTCGAGGATGAGAGTTGCCAAGAGTGTCCCACTGACCGGCTCCTTCCGCGAATTTGGGATCATGAATCCCAATGGAGTCTCTTAGGTATTCCGGTAGTATTTCCTTAACTAATTCACCTGTTGCACTGGTCGAGGATAAGAATGTCGGCAATGCTAACTTTGTCGCCTTGCGAATACCTATTCCCCCGAGTCTAACTGGGAGCGTTGCTTGGTCCCATTGGTCATCTTGCAGGGAGAGGTTTAACACTTTCACGGTTATTGACCTTAGGAGTGTCATATTCTGTTAATTTTGGGCTGTCGAAGGAGGGAGCACACCTTAGGAAATAGGTCAGTCTGGGCAAAGCCAGGCACCTTGTGAGAAGGTACAAAGCATCGTGGGCGTCCAAAGCCCCTATTCTTCCCCCCATCCTCCTCAGGTCGTTCAGCTTTTCTTCGAGGACTACCTCAATGGCGGTCGAGCCCAGAGGTGCCCCTAGCAGCACACTGTCGGTGGGAGCGATCACTTGGGCTCCTGGCAATATGATTCGCACTGCATCTATGGTTGGTTGGCTAGATGAGATGATTTCACACTTTAATGGGTTTAGGGTGAGACCTACCTCCTCTCCCTTAGATTTCACCAGCTGTAGATCTTCTAGCAGGGAATCCTGTGTCCCTGCCAGGGTGCCATCGTCCAGGAACCAGATGTAGAGTTCGCTGGACAACCTGCTTGTGACCTCTTTAACAGCCATGCAAAAAAAGAAAAGGGGCAAGTGGGTCTCCCTGCTGGTCACCTTCTGCAGAAACAACTTCATGTTCCCCAAACAGCAGCGTCGATTCCCTACTGTACCCTGCTGAGACGAAGGGGAGTAGAGAAGGAAAGCTTGTTCGAACTGCTTCCAGTATCACATCCCTTTTTACCTGGTTGAAGGCATTTTTAAAGTCTAATTTAATTAATGTGTATTATTTTGAGTATATATATATATATATATATATATATATATATATATATATATATATATATATATATATATATATATATATATATATATATATATATATATATATATATATATATATATATATATATATATATATATATATATGTGTGTGTGTGTGTGTGTGTGTGTGCGTGAACAAGCCTGAATGGTCCCCAGGACTATATGCAACTGAAAACTCACACCCCAGAAGTGACTCGAACCCATACTGCCAGGAGCAACGCAACTGGTATGTACAGAATGCCTTAATCCACTTGACCATCACGACCAGACAAAAGGAGGTGATAGCCGAAGCTATTTGAACCACCCCCCCGCCGACACATGGATGGTAATCTTGGGCATAGCATTTTATCAAATAGCCTCATTCTTTGGGGCACACATGAGGAACACAAATGCGAACAAGCCTGAATGGTTTCCACGATTGTATGCAACTGAAAACTCACACCCCAGAAGTGACTCGAACCCATACTGCCAGGAGCAACGCAACTGGGGTGTGAGTTTTCAGTTGCATATAGTCCTGGGGACCATTCAGGCTTGTTTGCATTTGTTTTCCTCACATGTGCTCCAAAGAATGAGGTGATTTGATAAAATGCTATGCCCAAGATTACCATTTGGGTGCCAGTGGGGGGGGGGGGTGGTTCAAATAGCTTTGGCTATCACCTCCTTTTGTCCGGTCGTGATGGTCAAGTGGATTAAGGCGTTCTGTACATACCAGTTGCGTTGCTCCTGGCAGTCGAGTCACTTCTGGGGTGTGAGTTTTCAGTTGCATATAGTCCTGGGGACCATTCAGCATTTGGATGCTGAATGGATGCTGAAGATCGCATTTGTGTCCTTACGCGTGCCCCTAAGAATGAGGTGATCAGATAAAATGCTATGCCCAAGATTACCATCCGGGTGCCGGCAGGGGAGGGGGTTCAAATAGCTTCGGCTATCACCTCCTTTTGTCCGATCGTGATGGTCAAGTGCATTAAGGCGTCCTAATATATATATATTAGAATATTTTGGTAGCAGTCTTTCTTGTAAACATATGTTGTTGAATATGACCTAAAAAGTAAGATTAATAATTCTTACACGAAATTTTTACAATATTTCTTATGTTTTTCTTCACCGTCGTTGGTAATAGTAATATCATTTCTCCAAAATTCATTTTTATTAATGGTTTGACGTCTAGAAGCCTTTCGTAAGGGCTTCTTACTCTCTCAAAGACTTCTTTACACTTAACACTACACTTATGATACATTGGATACACTGTGTATGAAACATTTGACATAACATTTGTTTTTTATTGGTTGTGGGTGAGGTAGGTATTGGGTGAGGTGGGTACATGTGAATGGAAGTAACTGCAGAGCGCCTATTGGCCCATACGGTGCCTTGAAGTGGGTAGAATATTGTTGTGCATTAATTTGCTGTTGATTGCTGGTGTAGAAATTTTGATGTGTAGTGCCTCGCTGATGTTGAGCCGCCTGCTATCGCTATACCTATCGATGATTTCTGTGTTGTTTGTTAAGATTTCACTGGTGATTTCACTGGTTGTGAGAAGAGATTGTATCTTCCTTGATGTAGCTCTATTGTTTATGCATTGTTAGTCGCCTAGAAAGAGACGTTCTTGTCTTGCCTATATCCTGAGTTCTTCGGGGCTTACAGTCCCCAAGTGGGCATTTAAAGGCATAGACGACGTTGGTTTCCTTCCAAGCTTTCTGCTTGGTGTCTGGGGAGTTTTTCATGAGTAGACTTGCTGTTTTTTTGGTTTTATAACAAATTACAAATTGTATTTTCTGATTTTTGTTTGTAGGGATAACGTTCCTAAGAACAATATCTTTCAGGACCCTTTCCAATGTTTTATGAGCCTTCGAAATGTATGTCTCTTTGAATATGACCGCATATTCTGTATTTACTATCTTCTGATTTAGGGCTTCTATCCCTCTAACTATTTTCTTAGCATCAGGGCTTAGCTGAAAGAGGAGTTCTCCAAAACTCATTTTCGCAAATTCAAGGTGAAGAAAAAAGTGAATAACTATAGAATGTATTACACTTATTTACACAATTTGTACAACGTTTCGAACCTCCATAATTCATTCTCAAGTGAAAAGAATTTTCAGAACTGGTTGATTTATACCCGTACTGGGTCAGGTGATAAGACAATAAAAGTAAAAACATGGGGGATACATAAGGGATAAATGGGGGATGAAGCACATAAGAACATAAGAATAAAGGTAACTGCTGAAGGCCTATTGGTCTATACGAGGCAGCTCCTATCTACATACAAAGATAAATCAAGTGTAATTGGCCTGTTATGTTGAACAGTGTCTTCTGTGTTGGCATCGTTATGTTCTGGTATTGTCCTTACTCTCATGGTGGGTAGAGTAAATAGTTCCGTGATTTAGGTGTTGATGGTAGGTTATTTTATTCTTATGTGAATTGCTTCAAGAATTTGTAATCTTCTTGCATCTTGGGTTTTGTCTATTATACAGGTATTTTTGTTCAACATTTCTCTTGTTAGGGTGATGTTATGGGCTTGTCTCATGTGATTCCTGGGGACACCGGATTGAAGATGACATGTCAAACGCCTCGTCAGCTTGGTCGACGTCATACCTATGTACTTAGATTGAAGGTTACATCCTTCAATCTACGCAACTGGTATGTACAGGACGCCTTAATCTACTTGACCATCACGACCAGACAAAAACTGATGGTAGCCGATGGTGCCTGATGGTAGCTAAATAGCCTCGGCTACCATCTGTTCTTGTCCGGTCGTGATGGTCAAGTGGATTTAGGCGTCCTGTACATACCAGTTGCGTTGCTCCTGGCAGTATTGGTTTGAGTCATTTCTGGGGTGTGAGTTTTCAGTTGCATATATTCCTTGGGGATCATTCAGGCTTGTTCGCATTAGTGTTCTTGACGTGTGCCCCAAAGAATGAGGTGATTTGATAAAATACCATGCCCAAAATTACCAACCGAGTACCGGCGGGGGGATGGAAATAGCCTCAGCTACCATCCTCTTTTGTCCGGTCGTGATGGTCGAGCGGTTAAGGGATCCTGTACACCAGTAGAGTGCTCCTGGCAGTATGGGTTCGAGTCACTTCTGGGGTGTGAGTTTTCAGTTGCATATAGTCCTTGGGACCATTCAGGCTTGTTCACATTTGTGTTCCTCACGTGTGCCCCAAGGAATGTGGTGATTTGATAAAATACCATGCCCAAGATTAAAAACCGAGTGCCGGCGGGGGGGATGGAAATAGCCTCGGCTAACATCCTCTTTTGTCTGGTCGTGTTGGTCGAGCGGTTAAGGGATCCTGTACGTCAGCAGAGTGCTCCTAGCAGTATGGGTTCGAGTCAATTCTGGGGTGTGAGTTTTCAGTTATATATATATTTTATATATATACATATATATATATATATATATATATATATATATATATATATATATATATATATATATATATATATATATATATATATGCGGAAAATCCACAGAGAAATATGAAATGAGGTGAACTTTTCGGCTTTGTTAAAGCCTTTGTCAACACCAGACTGACTCAGTCTGTCAGTCTTTGAGTCAGTCTGGTGTTGACAAAGGCTTTAACAAAGCCGAAACGTTCACCTCATTTCATATTTCTCTGTGGATTTTCCGCATAAAATGATCAGTGTTTTGTGATCGTCAATTGCATATATATATATATATATATATATATATATATATATATATATATATATATATATATATATATATATATATATATATATGTTTGTTCGTTCCTCAACGAGTTTCGGCAGACTTAGGTCTTTCCACCTGACTTGTGAGCAGATTGGCCTCGACAAATGACATGGGATAAAGGCGTCCTCTGGGCAATAAGCAAAGCTATGGCCAAAATGTTACGACACGTTGTCTGCATTACCCGGTTTATCACCTGGGAATGGGAAGACTGGCATGCTTTCCTCAACACCTTACTGTCAAGTTACTTACACTATGAAATGAATTAGGCCACAATGAGAGAGAGAGAGAGAGAGATAGAGAGAGAGAGAGAGAGAGAGAGAGAGAGAGAGAGAGAGAGAGAGAGAGAGAGAGAGAGAGAGAGAGAGAGAGAGAGAGAGAGAGAGAGAGAGAGAGAGAGAGAGAGAGAGAGAGAGAGATAGAGAGAGAGAGAGAGAGAGAGAGAGAGAGAGAGAGAGAGAGAGAGAGAGAGAGAGAGAGAGAGAGAGAGAGAGAGAGAGAGAGAGAGAGAGAGAGAGAGAGAGAGAGAGAGAGATAGAGAGAGAGAGAGAGAGAGAGAGAGAGAGAGAGAGAGAGAGAGAGAGAGAGAGAGAGAGAGAGAGAGAGAGAGAGAGAGAGAGAGAGAGAGAGAGAGAGAGAGAGAGAGAAATTGTCCTAATGCTGTTAATGAATAAAGTTTATTCGCATTGATGCATATGACAGGCTCATAAAAGATATTGGTCTCTAGGAGTAGGTTTCAAATGAGGTGAGGTAGGATTATAGCTCTTGTTTGCAGTTGCACCAGGTTCCTTATATGACAGTTTCAGCCCGTCCTCCAGAAATGGGGAGGTAAATGTAACAGCCCTATAAGTGCAATTATGTACCAACTATGACTGTCTGGAATTGTACTTATTTTAATTTAGTATTAAACCGTACAGTCAAATATATTGTGAATATTTGAGTTTACCTGAAAAGCTGAATAGAGAACCACGACCTAACGTAACCGTCTTATTTTTTTAAGGTAAGCGTTATATTGCTTCTTAATTACAATTACCACTTAACATATAGCTATATTGATATTACAGTTTTATAAAACATATAAAATAAAACTAAAATATTTAAATATATTATAAAGTAACTCAATATATTTTTCAAATTTTGTATAAAATCTCTATTTTTTAATGTAATTGAAAAATAATTTTTTTATATGTAAAACTTGTGCACAGCAAGCTAAGCCTTAAAACTTCATCCTAAAATTATGAGTGTCTTAACAGAAAACGAGGAGAATAAATGGGGAGGTAAGTGTAACAGACCCATAAGTGCAATTATGTACTATGTTTGGGTGTCAAGAAATGTACTTATTACACTTAGTAATAAAACATACTGTCAGTTCGGAATATGGGTTGCACAGTTTACAATGTGATTGCTATAGAGTACATCCTCATGAAATAAATGAGTTTCTAGGAGAACCTTTCAGATGAGCTGAGGCTATATAACAGCTCCTGCTTGCATCTTCACTAGGTACGTCAACTGACAGCCCTTATGAACATTAGTCTTAGATAAAGTATGTATATTTATTGAATCGTGATATAACAGCAGGAACAGTATAAGAAGGAAAGTTTGCTAATTGCTTGAATAACAGCATCATGTATCCGAGTCCAGGCTAGCATACTTAGTAACGTCTTAAAATGAATGCACGGAGTTTTTCTCCGGCAGGAAACAGGATAACAGTGAGAGGAGATAATCCAGAGTGGTGAGAAGCTGTAAGTGACGTACCTCAGGGATCTGTAAGGGAATATATTTCTCATATATATTATCTTTATATATTTCTTATATATATAATCTGTATATATTTCTCATATATATCAATAATCTCATAAAGAAAATAAATACATATATTTCCTTCATTGCTGATTAAGCAAAACTGATGAGAAAGATTACAAATGAAAATAGGTGCAAGAGATAAGAGGGAGATCATCTATGATTTGCAGTGTTACAATGGCAGAGGGTTGCTGGCCTTTAACAATTGCAAAGAATAGTGATAAGTGAGATGGAAAGAAAACCCCCAGGAACATAAGAGGCTGAATGCGAGGCAAATTCCAGGAACACAAAAAGAGATCTATCTGGGCGAACTGTACACATGACACCAAGTTGGTCGCCTGAAGAATACGTTGCGAAAATATCGTTTTTTAATCAACTTTGCGAACATAGGAAAGTTTACGGAAAGGTGGCCTCGACCATGGCATCCCATCATCAGAACATTGATGACCAAACGCCGCCTCAAAAGATGAAGAAACGACGACGTTTCGGTCCGTCCTGGACCATTATTAAGTCGTGTGTTATCACTACTTAATAATGTCCAGGACAGACCGAAACGTTGTCGTTTCTTCATCTTATGATGTGTGGTTTAGTCATCATATCTTCAGCCCCGATATTGCGACTCATCGTCTGCATCAAAACATTGCCCAAATATTCGTTAATCAAATCGCTAGACTTCATGTGTAGACGATTTCGTGCACAATAATCGGTCTTATGTGAATGAAAACCCTTCACGCACAACTCACAATAGATTGTCCAACCGTCCTCAGGCTAGGGACCGGTTGGGCTCTCCCATCCTTTTCCAGCCAGCCGCCGACGCAAAAGTATATATATATCAATTATATGTTGTTCGTTGAAAATAAGAATTACACATGGGCTGGACGGTAGAGCGACGGTCTCACTTCATGCAGGTTGACGTTCAATCCCCGACCATCCAAGTGGTTGGGCACCATTCCTTTCCTCCCCGTCCCAGCCCAAATCCATATACTGATCCCTTCCAAGTGCTATATAGTCGTAATGGCTTGGCGCTTTCTCCTGATAGTTCCCCTTCGACTATAAATTAATATTATTATATATTATCATATTGTGCATATTTAGGCATAGGTTAGGTTACGTGTTTAGGTTCTGTTGGAAATTATTTGTAATTGCAGTACGTGGGTGAAGTATTTGCAGAGTTGCGATTCGAACGTTGGTCGACAGCGTAGCACTGTTCAATAAATGTTCGAACGTCATGAGTTGTTAACAGCCTGTCCTCATCAACAGGACCAAATGCTAGTTACCCCAGCCACCAAACCCCCTGTTCTTAAAGAAAAAACTGTTTACACGTGATTAACAGCTGATGACGTTCGAACATTTATCGAATAGTGCTTCGGTGACGCCCTCTGTTTGAATCGCAGCTCAGTAAATTTTGGTGGACTTCATTACCAGCTACAAAACGAAACAAGATAAATAGCTAGATCAGCTAAATTAATCACTGTTAAGTGGCTCCACACACTCCTTCACACCCAAGAACTCACAAATGTTTCAATACTTTTCCCAATACACTCAAGATCTTACAAGCTCTCCAACACCACAAATATTATTTTACAAGACAATCTGTGCGTCATTGCTGGGGTACGCGAGCCTAAGAAAATTCGTGACCCTGTAGTCTTTGATGGTTTAAATTACCTCCACGTTAAGATTGAGCGACTCGTCAAGCTTCATAATATCCCCAGCAGCCGTTCTGGGACCGTCTCATCAAACACTCTTCGTGCACTGATTATCCAAGCTCAGGGACCCGTGTTGGTGATCAATAGAGACTTGTAAATAAGGTAATAATGGTGATATTTATTTTTTTTACTGACCTAAAATATTTATGCACTAAACTGACTATCTGGGATTATTTTCACATACTTCAGCTTCATATTGATTGAGATTAGATTACATCTGTGCATCTTTTCCTGTGATTTATATTGCTGGAAATAATGGATTTATATTGCCAACAAATTTTCTTCGAAATTAGGTAATAATGCCGAAGCAAATTGGAATATTGCTTCCACGTTCCACTTTATATATATTGATATGAATTACAAAGGACCTGACGAAAATTATGAACGGGACAATGAGAATTTTCTCGTGCAAGCAAAGAATCATATTTTAAAAACGCGTAACGCGTATATAGAATTTTAAAGAAAAATAGTTGTTTAATATCAATGTTAAAATAGCTTAAATTTCGCAAAAGTTTTAAAAGGCAAATAAGATAAAAATTTCCAAGTGTAGCGTAGTGTAAGATAAAAATTAATTAAAACGTTGTAAATCAGGAGGATAAGAAAGATACAAATACATTTAAATAACCTAAACAGAAAAATACCACAAAATTCTACTCACCTTATGTGGTCAACATGTGGCAGACTTATATTACAAAAAAATACAAACAAAGACAACAAACTTACCAGTACTTACACTATTAATAAAAAAAAGTTACTCACAGGTCATATACCTCCTCTCTCTCAATCTCTCTCGCTATCACGTTCCATCTCTCTTTTTTTAAATCTAAGACGAGCGGGTTCATTAGGCATGTCACTTACGTTCCTAGTGAAGCTGCAAAATAAGATGTATTATCCAACGTCAGTCATAGAAACTCCTTTATTTGAAGGACTAAATATTTATATCCATAAGAAGAAAGCTTAATTTAATGCTAAGCAGCTATCATCTAAGGAACAGGATGAGTCAACACCCAACTGTGTGCCAGAGCCTTCAAGTGGTTTGTTAACTTGATTTTACGTGTATCTAGGGGATCAACGTACAGGTTTCAGATGTGAGCTAGCCCAAGAGTGAATGAGCACTAGTGGAGTGCTTTTCTTGAAAATGACATTCCCAATATGAGCCTCTTGATGTCTGGGCGCCTTAAGCTACAGATTCCACCTTATGATTGTCTACAAAGTTGGGTCAGGTGGGGATTCTTCAAAATATTGGCCTCATGCATAACAGAAAGTTCCCTCAACATCTAGGTGGTGTCCAAGGCTATGATGTTCTGACCAGTCCAACGAGAACGGGTCATGGTTGAGCACGAAACTTCGAACACGGTTCTCCACTTTGTCAGAATACTTACAAATAATGAGAGGCTGTCAGTCTGCGAGAGAGGTGCATACACATGATGGGATAGAAATTGTGCATCATATAATGTTTAGAAACCACTGCTTTCGAAAAGAACAAGCAAAAGTGTTTAGAAAGTAAAGATGTCCAACAGACTTAAGCTGCAGAGCAGCTACAGCCATTGTCCAATTTGATTTCTGATTTTCACAAAATGACTTGGAGTCAATGTGCTCGATAGAGGTCAATCAGATCCTACTTATGTTTAAAAAGGTTAGGGATAAATTTAATGAAATGATTGAAAGTTTCCTGATTGTCTGTGGAGTCCTTTTCTGGGCTAACTGATTTGTTATAAACTGTTTCTAAGTCTATCACTGATTTATACTCTAAGGGATCAAGAACCGTCTTCAGAGACCTCAGCTCTTCCACTTGGGTACACCAGAAGACAACATCTACCTTGCAGGGTCAAAGACAATTATCATGGTGGGCCTGGAAGAAATGTTAGTCTCCTGGGGTATAACCACAGACGCAGCGGACAGATCTGGGGGATGTCCGGTAGCATAATTAACTCTTAAGATCCTGACCTGCTTCTGGGTCGACAAAGCAGCTTAGAGAACACTGTTAATAAACACTTAAATAGCAAAGAGTGTAGTTAAGAACTATTAGCTCAGACAAGGTGAACCAAATAAGGTATCACTGTGAACAGCTTAAAGTAGCACACTGAAGGTGACAACAGTTAGGAGCTCAGAGTAGTCACTGTTAGGTAACCACATTTGGTAACACCTCCAGAGAGAGGCATCTAGGGTGAGGTCACACGGCGAGGGAGCGAGGCTGGCCTGACCTCACCCCAGAGAGAGGCATCTAGGGTGAGGTCACATAGCGAGGGAGGCCTGACCTCACCCCAGAGAGAGGCATCTAGGGTGAGGTCACACTGTGAGGGAGCGCGGCTGGCCTGACCTCACCCCAGAGAGAGGCATCTAGGGTGAGGTCACACAGCGAGGCAGGCCTGACCTCACCCCAGAGAGAGGCATCAGGTTTGAAGCCAGACTCTTGCGTGCAAACTCGTACTACTTTCCGCGGTGAATTGTAATAGTATAGCGAATGTCGTCATACTATTACAAAAGGATTATTGGGGTCGAACACCCTTGTCCTTCCTTAATAGGATTGTCTCCTATTTTAACCACCAGTGACGCCTCTGTAGTCTGATATGTGCGTTTGATTGTCCGTAGGTGTTTTCAACAGATATCTCTACTGTTATTGATATTAGATGAACACCAATATCAATAACATATATTGATTCAACAGAAAAACGGGAGAGGGAGGGCGGTGGGATTGAGGAAGAGAGATTGGGAGGGAGGGAGGGAGGAAAGGAGAGTGGCAAGAAGGCAGAATAGGAAAGAGAGAGAAACTGAGTGAGAGAGGGAACATTAATTGGAACCAGGATAGTGAATGGGAAGGAGAATGAAAGGAACGAAAGAAAAGGGGAGAATATGAAAGAGGAAGGGAGAATGGGAGTTAGGATAATGTGAAGGAGGAAGGGAGGGAGTGAGAGAAAGGGATAACGCAAGGGATAGAGGAAAGGAGGAGGTAGGAAGAGAGAACTAGAGCATGAGAGAGAGGGAGGGATTATGGGGAATGAGAGGGTGAGCTTGGAGAATGGGTGCGAGGGAAGGGGGACAGACAGACAGAGACGAGGGCACTGCCAGATAATCCAGCAATCTATTATAAAGAAAGTATGTCCATTTGTTTATCTGTCAAAGGTTAGACGCCAAACATAACTTTGCATGGTTACTGGTAATTTTACTAAGATTCTTATAGCCTTATAGACCCTTCCAGAGTCTTACAGCGTGGTCGGGGTCAGCCCCCCCAATGCTACTCTTGAAGGGGGAAGCGGCCTCTTCACCTGAAGGTCACTGGATAACAAAATTGCACCTAAAAGTCCACAGAGTTTAGCAGTCCTCATGATGCACCTAGAGTCTGCCAGTGCAGACTACTTATCACATAACCTGTCCTCTTAAAAATAACGTCAATATTTACCGTTAGACCCAAATGGTACTTTTTTGACGTTATTTTGTGTAAAATTACGTCTATTCTCGCTTCCAGGGACTATCTCTAATTATACCATAAAATACCACTATTATTATTCTATAACTCACTAACTTTTCTCTGATATTTGTTCTTCAAGTAAAATATATATGTTTTGCCTCAATTAGTACATAATCCTGAAAATTTCATCCTGTCGATCTTTATATTTAGGAAAACATCTAATAAATTTGGAAATGAATTTTTCGATCGCCGACAGTTGCCAGTTACTATTTAACCTTTATACTTTAATGTCGCTGGTCATTATGATTTTCCCTCGATTTATATAGGTTTTGTAGTAGCATGTAGTCAGACTACAGTAATTTACCTAATGGAAAACCTCTATAGCCGTCGTAAATTAATAATAATCATTTATGGAATAATAAATTAGCAAACATATACAATTTCTTATGTTGCAACTTTGCGGGTAGGCTGTTCCGTTTGTTTACAACCCCAATGGTTCAAAAAACACAGTACTTTTAATATATAAGTGACTAAACTATAAGTGACTAATATATGTTCCTCAATGAAAATTATGTTTTTTTGTTGTTGTTAATTTGTCCATAATGAATACGATTCCTTACTGTCGATCTTTATATTAAAGAAAAACATCTAAGAAATTTGGTATTGTGTTTTCGTTCAGACAAAGTTTCCAGTTACTATTTCCTAGTTATCCTTTAATGTAGGTGGTCATTATTTTACTGTTATGTATATTGTAGTTTAGAAGTATGCATTTATAATAAGGAACAATTTGGTGGTTCCAGTCCCTCATAATTATATAAAATACATTGTGACAAATACTTGATAATTAAAATCAGAGTTTTTTGACAACTATAAAAATCATGTTGAAATCATGCCATTCGGAGTTGTCATACGCTTCTTAGTTAATAATATTATGTAATGTTTGGTACAATTTATCACTGTATTTACAAACTGTTAAGGTATTAATGTATTCTTTATTTTTAATGTGTAATATGTTACTTCATCCTAAACTTCTTTTGCAACGTTTATATCAGATATGAGTAATTGGCCACTGTTAAGTAACGTTTAATCGTTCTTCTAGTGTAAATAACGGAATAAAATGTAAGACATAGTCTGCATATCTCTTTCCAAATGTTTTTTAAGTTTTTTCCTAAAGAAAACGAAGATTTTGCGAATTTTGCTTAACAAGTACATTAATTATTAACTTTTGTCGTTATTATTATTATAATTAAAAGAATAACACCTTGTATTTGTTTATGTACAAAATGTGGTCTAATAACCAGTTCGTTGTCCCTAAATCAACACAACATAACCAGTTTACTGATGTCGTCGCCCCTAAATCAACAAAATAACCAGTGTAATGTTGTAAATATTCATAGCTTAGGATTTCTTAGCTCAGGTTAGTCATTCTTAGGCTCAGTTGTTTTAGGTTAGATTATGCTAACCTTCGTATGCTGTATACGAACGGAACGACCGAGCAACACACCGAGGTATGCCCACATCAGTTCAATTATTCAGTAATATTTAACTACTACTAATCGTTATTAGTTTGACAATATTGCAGAAAGTTAGGGAATGTCAGAGGAGTAATCACAGGACAACAAAAGCTACCCAGCTTTTGGGTAGCTATCAGATCAGGGGATTTTTGTCCGAAACGCTATGCGTGCTAGTGGCTTTACAATAATAATAATAATTTATTTAGGAAAAGTACATACATAGTTGTAGAGTTACAGTACAAACATTCGGTTTGATTTATAGATAGAGGTAGTACATACAATACCTAAAGCCACTAGTACGCATAGCGTTACCAGATGTTGAACTCGCTGGACAAGCTTTCGGTGATTTCTTTTCAGACTAAGCAGAAAAGAGGGGGAGCAAGAGGATCACCTTGCTGAACACCTTCACATGATCTGATTTAATGTTCACCAAAGAGCAGTGTTGACTCACCACTGTAGCACGATAGTATGAACGGGTAGAGGGGCCGGAAATGGCGATGTACGGCACAAGATACTGCATCTCTTCTGACCATGTTGAAGGCATTCTTAAAGTCCAGTTTGAGCAGGGCCTTTTCATCAGAAATGTTGGTGATGTATGCTCGTGCTGCATGGGCAGCCGCTTCACAGCCTTGAGGGATTCCAAATCCTAGCTGGATTGGTTTCAGCAATTCAGCTGCTTGTTGGCTGACTACCCTCGTAGCAGCCTTGGCAATCAGGCGTCGGAGAGTGTTGCCAACAGCGATTGGCCTGATTCCTTCGTCCTTCTTTTTGAGAGCACAGAGGGAGGCACCAAAAAAGAGAGGCCTGATGACCTCAGGTATATCACCAGTCAGGCACATGTTGACGAACCTTGTGAGTTCCATAAGAAGATCTTGTGCAGCATCACCAACTGCAGGATTTAACATTTGCTTAATATGTTGAGGTTTTAACCCTGTAAAGCCGCCTGCTAACCCAGGTGGAAAAGAAAGGGCTGCTTTGTAGACCTCAGATTCACCAACGGTTAATGGGTCTGAAATGGTGTCGGCTGATGGCGGAACGATGTTGTCGCCTTGAGGGGCTCTGGGTGGGTGCTTGGTTTGCATGTCCCGTGCTGTGGCTGAGTTTCGAGGAGCAATTTCCTCGTCACTGGTGAGGACTCTAATAGCACTTGCGGTATTTCCCTCTTCAATTTTCTTGGTGATTTGTGCTCTGATTTTGTACGTTTCCGGTGTGTTGTTGTTACCATTTCTGCGGTGGGTGTGTCTTGCTCGAAGAGGCAGGCGAACTAGGTTGTCCCCCCTTGGGTATTCATTTATCGCCCTCAGGACCGAGGAAGCAAGTGATTTGTCCCTCCTTGGAGGGACGGTGAGGCATACATTGCCAAACAGAAGGACATTATGCCACGCTTGAATGTTTTCCGGTGCATCATTGACCCTTTTCAGAAGATTACAAAGTTTGGCTGCTGCATTTGGGCGGGCTGCTTTTGGGATGTGTGGTAATGTTCTAGCAGACGTCGCTATGATCGCTTGGGTGAGGTTCTCAGATGAGATTAAGTTAATGGGAGTCTCTTCCCTAACTGTTAATACCAGCTGGCCATTGCTTCCCTTCGGAGGCTGGTGGGAACCACTGCAATATATATATATATATATATATATATATATATATATATATATATATATATATATATATATATATATATATATATATTGCAGTGGTTCCCACCAGCCTCCGAAGGGAAGCAATGGTATATTATATATATATATATATATATATATATATATATATATATATATATATATATATATATATATATATATATATATATATATATATATATATATATATATATATATATACATATAATATACCATTATATATATATATATATAATGGTATCAGGGGTACCACCACTGGTTTAATTAAAGGGACCCACATCCTCGAAGAAGAAAATAAATAGTATTCAGAGAAGACCTTGTGGATTCTCACTGAATACTTTAATCTTTTCCTCTCCTACCGCCTCTATTATTTTTTTTATTTGATTTTATTGCAATGCTACAGTTTACAGAAAACACACACTTATATAACAATATACCAATCAGTGTTCGAAGACCTCGTCCAGCTCTTCGGGGGTCGGGTGCGTACCCTAGATACAGCACGTATTTCCCCTCTGAACAGCGTTACTGAGGCGCTGGAACATAAAACTGGCCGCTCTTGGGTCTCTAGTCTTCCTAATGAGTTCCTCACCCAGCTACTTCAGGAACTTAAGTGCACATTTACCCCAGGCGCCCAGAGTCTCAGAGCCTATCGGCACGAACCTGTAACAACGTTCTAGGTCCCTGTACTTGTTAGTTTTCTGGGTATCCCTGAAGGTGGCCGCCCCGCCTCCCTCAGCTGTGCTGTAAGGTAGATAGGTATCAGCCAATGTAGATGCACACGTGTAGTTCCACACGACCTGTTTACCTTCCCTCCACGGCTGCAGGGTGACTCCATCTGGGCGTGTTTGGTTGTTGTCAGGCCTGCACAACTGAGGTTCCCTTTGTGCTGGGCACCCAGCTGAAGCCAAACTTCTCTTGATGATGTCATTGACTGCTTCATGTCTGGCAATCTTTCCCTGTGTCTTACGACAGATGAGACCATGGCTGCCGTATTGGTCTGCTCGTGCATGGCCGCAAATACACCGGTGCTCGGTGGAGATAGGGGCGGCAAGGCGCAGGCAACACCAATACTTAGGGTCCGATGATCCAGGCGGGTGTCCAAGTCGGAATTAGGGACTGCCAACAGGAAGTCCCCGGCATGGGGTGCTTGCACAGCTAGAAGACGCGTTTTGTCCTTCCTGGAAGCTGCCTCCAGCAATGATGTGGCGATGTTTTCCACTATGGGGCTATCCCATTTGGACTGTTTGCAGTCATTTGGAAAAGTCGGTCGAGGATGAGAGTTGCCAAGAGTGTCCCACTGACCGGCTCCTTCCGCGAATTTGGGATCATGAATCCCAATGGAGTCTCTTAGGTATTCCGGTAGTATTTCCTTAACTAATTCACCTGTTGCACTGGTCGAGGATAAGAATGTCGGCAATGCTAACTTTGTCGCCTTGCGAATACCTATTCCCCCGAGTCTAACTGGGAGCGTTGCTTGGTCCCATTGGTCATCTTGCAGGGAGAGGTTTAACACTTTCACGGTTATTGACCTTAGGAGTGTCATATTCTGTTAATTTTGGGCTGTCGAAGGAGGGAGCACACCTTAGGAAATAGGTCAGTCTGGGCAAAGCCAGGCACCTTGTGAGAAGGTACAAAGCATCGTGGGCGTCCAAAGCCCCTATTCTTCCCCCCATCCTCCTCAGGTCGTTCAGCTTTTCTTCGAGGACTACCTCAATGGCGGTCGAGCCCAGAGGTGCCCCTAGCAGCACACTGTCGGTGGGAGCGATCACTTGGGCTCCTGGCAATATGATTCGCACTGCATCTATGGTTGGTTGGCTAGATGAGATGATTTCACATTTTAATGGGTTTAGGGTGAGACCTACCTCCTCTCCCTTAGATTTCACCAGCTGTAGATCTTCTAGCAGGGAATCCTGTGTCCCTGCCAGGGTGCCATCGTCCAGGAACCAGATGTAGAGTTCGCTGGTCAACCTGCTTGTGACCTCTTTAACAGCCATGCAAAAAAAGAAAAGGGGCAAGTGGGTCTCCCTGCTGGACACCTTCTGCAGAAACAACTTCATGTTCCCCAAACAGCAGCGTCGATTCCCTACTGTACCCTGCTGAGACGAAGGGGAGTAGAAAAGGAAAGCTTGTTCGAACTGCTTCCAGTATCACATCCCTTTTTACCTGGTTGAAGGCATTTTTAAAGTCTAATTTAATTAATGTGTATTATTTTGAGTATATATATATATATATATATATATATATATATATATATATATATATATATATATATATATATATATATATATACATATATATATATATATATATATATATATATATATATATATATATATATATATATATATATATATATATATATATATATATATATATATGTGTGTGTGTGTGTGTGTGTGTGTGCGTGAACAAGCCTGAATGGTCCCCAGGACTATATGCAACTGAAAACTCACACCCCAGAAGTGACTCGAGCCCATACTGCCAGGAGCAACGCAACTGGTATGTACAGAATGCCTTAATCCACTTGACCATCACGACCAGACAAAAGGAGGTGATAGCCGAAGCTATTTGAACCACCCCCCCCGCCGACACCCGGATGGTAATCTTGGGCATAGCATTTTATCAAATAGCCTCATTCTTTGGGGCACACGTGAGGAACACAAATGCGAACAAGCCTGAATGGTTTCCACGACTGTATGCAACTGTATGCAACCCATACTGCCAGGAGCAACACAACTGGGGTGTGAGTTTTCAGTTGCATATAGTCCTGGGGACCATTCAGGCTTGTTTGCATTTGTTTTCCTCACATGTGCTCCAAAGAATGAGGTGATTTGATAAAATGCTATGCCCAAGATTACCATTTGGGTGCCAGTGGGGGGGGGGGGTGGTTCAAATAGCTTTGGCTATCACCTCCTTTTGTCCGGTCGTGATGGTCAAGTGGATTAAGGCGTTCTGTACATACCAGTTGCGTTGCTCCTGGCAGTCGAGTCACTTCTGGGGTGTGAGTTTTCAGTTGCATATAGTCCTGGGGACCATTCAGCATTTGGATGCTGAATGGATGCTGAAGATCGCATTTGTGTCCTTACGCGTGCCCCTAAGAATGAGGTGATCAGATAAAATGCTATGCCCAAGATTACCATCCGGGTGCCGGCAGGGGAGGGGGTTCAAATAGCTTCGGCTATCACCTCCTTTTGTCCGATCGTGATGGTCAAGTGCATTAAGGCGTCCTAATATATATATATTAGAATATTTTGGTAGCAGTCTTTCTTGTAAACATATGTTGTTGAATATGACCTAAAAAGTAAGATTAATAATTCTAACACGAAATTTTTACAATATTTCTTATGTTTTTCTTCACCGTCGTTGGTAATAGTAATATCATTTCTCCAAAATTCATTTTTATTAATGGTTTGACGTCTAGAAGCCTTTCGTAAGGGCTTCTTACTCTCTCAAAGACTTCTTTACACTTAACACTACACTTATGATACATTGGATACACTGTGTATGAAACATTTGACATAACACTTGTTTTTTATTGGTTGTGGGTGAGGTAGGTATTGGGTGAGGTGGGTACATGTGAATGGAAGTAACTGCAGAGCGCCTATTGGCCCATACGGTGCCTTGAAGTGGGTAGAATATTGTTGTGCATTAATTTGCTGTTGATTGCTGGTGTAGAAATTTTGATGTGTAGTGCCTCGCTGATGTTGAGCCGCCTGCTATCGCTATACCTATCGATGATTTCTGTGTTGTTTGTTAAGATTTCACTGGTGATGGTCTGGTTGTGAGAAGAGATTGTATCTTCCTTGATGTAGCTCTATTGTTTATGCATTGTTAGTCGCCTAGAAAGAGACGTTCTTGTCTTGCCTATATCCTGAGTTCTTCGGGGCTTACAGTCCCCAAGTGGGCATTTAAAGGCATAGACGACGTTGGTTTCCTTCCAAGCTTTCTGCTTGGTGTCTGGGGAGTTTTTCATGAGTAGATTTGCTGTTTTTTTGGTTTTATAACAAATTACAAATTGTATTTTCTGATTTTTGTTTGTAGGGATAACGTTCCTAACAACAATATCTTTCAGGACCCTTTCCAATGTTTTATGAGCCTTCGAAATGTATGTCTCTTTGAATATGACCGCATATTCTGTATTTACTATCTTCTGATTTAGGGCTTCTATCCCTCTAACTATTTTCTTAGCATCAGGGCTTAGCTAAAAGAGGAGTTCTCCAAAACTCATTTTCGCAAATTCAAGGTGAAGAAAAAAGTGAATAACTATAGAATGTATTACACTTATTTACACAATTTGCACAACGTTTCGAACCTCCATAATTCATTCTCAAGTGAAAAGAATTTTCAGAACTTGTTGATTTATACCCGTACTGGGTCAGGTGATAAGACAATAAAAGTAAAAACATGGGGGATACATAAGGGATAAATGGGGGATGAAGCACATAAGAACATAAGAATAAAGGTAACTGCTGAAGGCCTATTGGTCCATACGAGGCAGCTCCTATCTACATACAAAGATAAATCAAGTGTAATTGGCCTGTTATGTTGAACAGTGTCTTCTGTGTTGGCATCGTTATGT
>NC_091185.1:40829587-40964587 GCF_040958095.1 Procambarus clarkii | reverse complement strand
CCTTCATTGCTGATTAAGCAAAACTGATGAGAAAGATTACAAATGAAAATAGGTGCAAGAGATAAGAGGTAGATCATCTATGATTTGCAGTGTTACAATGGCAGAGGGTTGCTGGCCTTTAACAATTGCAAAGAATAGTGATAAGTGAGATGGAAAGAAAACCCCCAGGAACATTAGAGGCTGAATGCGAGGCAAATTCCAGGAACACAAAAAGAGATCTATCTGGGCGAACTGTACATATGACACCAAGTTGGTCGCCTGAAGAATACGTTGCGAAAATAACGTTTTTTAATCAACTTTGCGAACATAGGAAAGTTTACGGAAAGGTGGCCTCGACCATGGCATCCCATCATCAGAACATTGATGACCAAACGCCGCCTCAAAAGATGAAGAAACGACGACGTTTCGGTCCGTCCTGGACCATTATTAAGTCGTGTGTTATCACTACTTAATAATGTCCAGGACAGACCGAAACGTTGTCGTTTCTTCATCTTATGATGTGTGGTTTAGTCATCATATCTTCAGCCCCGATATTGCGACTCATCGTCTGCATCAAAACATTGCCCAAATATTCGTTAATCAAATCGCTAGACTTCATGTGTAGACGATTTCGTGCACAATAATCGGTCTTATGTGAATGAAAACCCTTCACGCACAACTCACAATAGATTGTCCAACCGTCCTCAGGCTAGGGACCGGTTGGGCACTCCCATCCTTTTCCAGCCAGCCGCCGACGCAAAAGAGCTATATATCAATTATATGTTGTTCGTTGAAAATAAGAATTACACATGGGCTGGACGGTAGAGCGACGGTCTCACTTCATGCAGGTTGACGTTCAATCCCCGACCATCCAAGTGGTTGGGCACCATTCCTTTCCTCCCCGTCCCAGCCCAAATCCATATACTGATCCCTTCCAAGTGCTATATAGTCGTAATGGCTTGGCGCTTTATCCTGATAGTTCCCCTTCGACTATAAATTAATATTATTATATATTATCATATTGTGCATATTTAGGCATAGGTTAGGTTACGTGTTTAGGTTCTGTTGGAAATTATTTGTAATTGCAGTACGTGGGTGAAGTATTTGCAGAGTTGCGATTCGAACGTTGGTCGACAGCGTAGCACTGTTCAATAAATGTTCGAACGTCATGAGTTGTTAACAGCCTGTCCTCATCAACAGGACCAAATGCTAGTTACCCCAGCCACCAAACCCCCTGTTCTTAAAGAAAAAACTGTTTACACGTGATTAACAGCTGATGACGTTCGAACATTTATCGAATAGTGCTTCGGTGACGCCCTCTGTTTGAATCGCAGCTCAGTAAATTTTGGTGGACTTCATTACCAGCTACAAAACGAAACAAGATAAATAGCTAGATCAGCTAAATTAATCATTGTTAAGTGGCTCCACACACTCCTTCACACCCAAGAACTCACAAATGTTTCAATACTTTTCCCAATACACTCAAGATCTTACAAGCTCTCCAACACCACAAATACTCTTTTACAAGACAATCTGTGCGTCATTGCTGGGGTACGCGAGCCTAAGAAAATTCGTGACCCTGTAGTCTTTGATGGTTTAAATTACCTCCACGTTAAGATTGAGCGACTCGTCAAGCTTCATAATATCCCCAGCAGCCGTTCTGGGACCGTCTCATCAAACACTCTTCGTGCACTGATTATCCAAGCTCAGGGACCCGTGTTGGTGATCAATAGAGACTTGTAAATAAGGTAATAATGGTGATATTTATTTTTTTTACTGGCCTAAAATATTTATGCACTAAACTGACTATCTGGGATTATTTTCACATACTTCAGCTTCATATTGATTGAGATTAGATTACATCTGTGCATCTTTTCCTGTGATTTATATTGCTGGAAATAATGGATTTATATTGCCAACAAATTTTCTTCGAAATTGGGTAATAATGCCGAAGCAAATTGGAATATTGCTTCCACGTTCCACTTTATATATATTGATATAAATTACAAAGGACCTGACGAAAATTATGAACGGGACAATGAGAATTTTCTCGTGCAAGCAAAGAATCATATTTTAAAAACGCGTAACGCGTATATAGAATTTTAAAGAAAAATAGTTGTTTAATATCGATGTTAAAATAGCTTAAATTTCGCAAAAGTTTTAAAAGGCAAATAAGATAAAAATTTCCAAGTGTAGCGTAGTGTAAGATAAAAATTAATTAAAACGTTGTAAATCAGGAGGATAAGAAAGATACAAATACATTTAAATAACCTAAACAGAAAAATACCACAAAATTCTACTCACCTTATGTGGTCAACATGTGGCAGACTTATATTACAAAAAAATACAAACAAAGACAACAAACTTACCAGTACTTACACTATTAATAAAAAAAAGTTACTCACAGGTCATATACCTCCTCTCTCTCAATCTCTCTCGCTATCACGTTCCATCTCTCTTTTTTTAAATCTAAGACGAGCGGGTTCATTAGGCATGTCACTTACGTTCCTAGTGAAGCTGCAAAATAAGATGTATTATCCAACGTCAGTCAAAGAAACTCCTTTATTTGAAGGACTAAATATTTATATCCATAAGAAGAAAGCTTAATTTAATGCTAAGCAGCTATCATCTAAGGAACAGGATGAGTCAACACCCAACTGTGTGCCAGAGCCTTCAAGTGGTTTGTTAACTTGATTTTACGTGTATCTAGGGGATCAACGTACAGGTTTCAGATGTGAGCTAGCCCAAGAGTGAATGAGCACTAGTGGAGTGCTTTTCTTGAAAATGACATTCCCAATATGAGCCTCTTGATGTCTGGGCGCCTTAAGCTACAGATTCCACCTTATGATTGTCTACAAAGTTGGGTCAGGTGGGGATTCTTCAAAATATTGGCCTCATGCATAACAGAAAGTTCCCTCAACATCTAGGTGGTGTCCAAGGCTATGATGTTCTGACCAGTCCAACGAGAACGGGTCATGGTTGAGCACGAAACTTCGAACACGGTTCTCCACTTTGTCAGAATACTTACAAATAATGGGAGGCTGTCAGTCTGCGAGAGAGGTGCATACACATGATGGGATAGAAATTGTGCATCATATAATGTTTAGAAACCACTGCTTTCGAAAAGAACAAGCAAAAGTGTTTAGAAAGTAAAGATGTCCAACAGACTTAAGCTGCAGAGCAGCTAGAGCCATTGTCCAATTTGATTTCTGATTTTCACAAAATGACTTGGAGTCAATGTACTCGATAGAGGTCAATCAGATCCTACTTATGTTTAAAAAGGTTAGGGATAAATTTAATGAAATGATTGAAAGTTTCCTGATTGTCTGTGGAGTCCTTTTCTGGGCTAACTGATTTGTTATAAACTGTTTCTAAGTCTATCACTGATTTATACTCTAAGGGATCAAGAACCGTCTTCAGAGACCTCAGCTCTTCCACTTGGGTACACCAGAAGACAACATCTTCCTTGCAGGGTCAAAGACAATTATCATGGTGGGCCTGGAAGAACTGTTAGTCTCCTGGGGTATAACCACAGACGCAGCGGACAGATCTGGGGGATGTCCGGTAGCATAATTAACTCTTAAGATCCTGACCTGCTTCTGGGTCGACAAAGCAGCTTAGAGAACACTGTTAATAAACACTTAAATAGCAAAGAGTGTAGTTAAGAACTATTAGCTCAGACAAGGTGAACCAAATAAGGTATCACTGTGAACAGCTTAAAGTAGCACACTGAAGGTGACAACAGTTAGGAGCTCAGAGTAGTCACTGTTAGGTAACCACATTTGGTAACACCTCCAGAGAGAGGCATCTAGGGTGAGGTCACACGGCGAGGGAGCGAGGCTGGCCTGACCTCACCCCAGAGAGAGGCATCTAGGGTGAGGTCACACAGCGAGGGAGGCCTGACCTCACCCCAGAGAGAGGCATCTAGGGTGAGGTCACACGGCGAGGGAGGCCTGACCTCACCCCAGAGAGAGGCATCTAGGGTGAGGTCACACAGCGAGGGAGCGAGGCTGGCCTGACCTCACCCCAGAGAGAGGCATCTAGGGTGATGTCACACAGCGAGGGAGCGCGGCTGGCCTGACCTCACCCCAGAGAGAGGCATCTAGGGTGAGGTCACACGGCGAGGGTGCGAGGCTGGTCTGACCTCACTCCAGAGAGAGGCATCTAGGGTGAGGTCACACAGCGAGGGAGCGAGGCTGGCCTGACCTCATCTCAGAGAGAGGCATCTAGGGTGAGGTCACACAGCGAGGGAGCGCGGCTGGCCTGACCTCACCCCAGAGAGAGGCATCTAGCGTGAGGTCACACGGCGAGGGAGCGAGGCTGGCCTGACCTCACCCCAGAGAGAGGCATCTAGGGTGAGGTCACATAGCGAGGGAGCGCGACTGGCCTGACCACATCCCAGAGAGAGGCATCTAGCGTGAGGTCACACGGCGAGGGAGCGAGGCTGGCCTGACCTCACCCCAGAGAGAGGCATCTAGTGTGAGGTCACACAGCGAGGGAGCAAGGCTGGCCTGACCTCACCCCAGAGAGAGGCATCAAGGATGAGGTCACACAGCGAGGGAGCCAGGATGGCCTGACCTCACCCCAGAGAGAGGCATCTAGGGTGAGGTCACATAGCGAGGGAGGCCTGACCTCACCCCAGAGAGAGGCATCTAGGGTGAGGTCACACTGTGAGGGAGCGCGGCTGGCCTGACCTCACCCCAGAGAGAGGCATCTAGGGTGAGGTCACACAGCGAGGCAGGCCTGACCTCACCCCAGAGAGAGGCATCAGGTTTGAAGCCAGACTCTTGCGTGCAAACTCGTACTACTTTCCGCGGTGAATTGTAATAGTATAGCGAATGTCGTCATACTATTACAAAAGGATTATTGGGGTCGAACACCCTTGTCCTTCCTTAATAGGATTGTCTCCTATTTTAACCACCAGTGACGCCTCTGTAGTCTGATATGTGCGTTTGATTGTCCGTAGGTGTTTTCAACAGATATCTCTACTGTTATTGATATTAGATGAACACCAATATCAATAACATATATTGATTCAACAGAAAAACGGGAGAGGGAGGGCGGTGGGATTGAGGAAGAGAGATTGGGAGAGAGGGAGGGAGGAAAGGAGAGTGGCAAGAAGGCAGAATAGGAAAGAGAGAGAAACTGAGTGAGAGAGGGAACATTAATTGGAACCAGGATAGTGAATGGGAAGGAGAATGAAAGGAACGAAAGAAAAGGGGAGAATATGAAAGAGGAAGGGAGAATGGGAGTTAGGATAATGTGAAGGAGGAAGGGAGGGAGTGAGAGAAAGGGATAACGCAAGGGATAGAGGAAAGGAGGAGGTAGGAAGAGAGAACTAGAGCATGAGAGAGAGGGAGGGATTATGGGGAGTGAGAGGGTGAGCTTGGAGAATGGGTGCGAGGGAAGGGGGACAGACAGACAGAGACGAGGGCACTGCCAGATAATCCAGCAATCTATTATAAAGAAAGTATGTCCATTTGTTTATCTGTCAAAGGTTAGACGCCAAACATAACTTTGCATGGTTACTGGTAATTTTACGAAGATTCTTATAGCCTTATAGACCCTTCCAGAGTCTTACAGCGTGGTCGGGGTCAGCCCCCCCAATGCTACTCTTGAAGGGGGAAGCGGCCTCTTCACCTGAAGGTCACTGGATAACAAAATTGCACCTAAAAGTCCACAGAGTTTAGCAGTCCTCATGATGCACCTAGAGTCTGCCAGTGCAGACTACTTATCACATAACCTGTCCTCTTAAAAATAACGTCAATATTTACCGTTAGACCCAAATGGTACTTTTTTGACGTTATTTTGTGTAAAATTACGTCTATTCTCGCTTCCAGGGACTATCTCTAATTATACCATAAAATACCACTATTATTATTCTATAACTCACTAACTTTTCTCTGATATTTGTTCTTCAAGTAAAATATATATGTTTTGCCTCAATTAGTACATAATCCTGAAAATTTCATCCTGTCGATCTTTATATTTAGGAAAACATCTAATAAATTTGGAAATGAATTTTTCGATCGCCGACAGTTGCCAGTTACTATTTAACCTTTATACTTTAATGTCGCTGGTCATTATGATTTTCCCTCGATTTATATAGGTTTTGTAGTAGCATGTAGTCAGACTACAGTAATTTACCTAATGGAAAACCTCTATAGCCGTCGTAAATTAATAATAATCATTTATGGAATGATAAATTAGCAAACATATACAATTTCTTATGTTGCAACTTTGCGGGTAGGCTGTTCCGTTTGTTTACAACCCCAATGGTTCAAAAAACACAGTACTTTTAATATATAAGTGACTAATATATGTTCCTCAATGAAAATTATGTTTTTTTGTTGTTGTTAATTTGTCCATAATGAATACGATTCCTTACTGTCGATCTTTATATTAAAGAAAAACATCTAAGAAATTTGGTATTGTGTTTTCGTTCAGACAAAGTTTCCAGTTACTATTTCCTAGTCATCCTTTAATGTAGGTGGTCATTATTTTACTGTTATGTATATTGTAGTTTAGAAGTATGCATTTATAATAAGGAACAATTTGGTGGTTCCAGTCCCTCATAATTATATAAAATACATTGTGACAAATACTTGATAATTAAAATCAGAGTTTTTTGACAACTATAAAAATCATGTTGAAATCATGCCATTCGGAGTTGTCATACGCTTCTTAGTTAATAATATTATGTAATGTTTGGTACAATTTATCACTGTATTTACAAACTGTTAAGGTATTAATGTATTCTTTATTTTTAATGTGTAATATGTTACTTCATCCTAAACTTCTTTTGCAACGTTTATATCAGATATGAGTAATTGGCCACTGTTAAGTAACGTTTAATCGTTCTTCTAGTGTAAATTTTTTTTTTTTTTTTTTTTTTTTTTTTTTTTGAGATATATACAAGAGTTGTTACATTCTTGTACAGCCACTAGTACGCGTAGCGTTTCGGGCAAGTCCTTAATCCTACGGTCCCTGGAATACGATCCCCTGCCGCGAAGAATCGTTGTTTCATCCAAGTACACATTTTACTGTTGCGTTAAACAGAGGCTACAGTTAAGGAATTGCGCCCAGTAAATCCTCCCCGGCCAGGATACGAACCCATGACATAGCGCTCGCGGAACGCCAGGCGAGTGTCTTACCACTACACCACGGAGACTGCTAAACTGCTGGACTGCTAGACTAAATAACGGAATAAAATGTAAGACATAGTCTGCATATCTCTTTCCAAATGTTTTTTAAGTTTTTTCCTCAAGAAAACGAAGATTTTGCGAATTTTGCTTAACAAGTACATTAATTATTAACTTTTTGTCGTTATTATTATTATAATTAAAAGAATAACACCTTGTATTTGTTTATGTACAAAATGTGGTCTAATAACCAGTTCGTTGTCCCTAAATCAACACAACATAACCAGTTTACTGATGTCGTCGCCCCTAAATCAACAAAATAACCAGTGTAATGTTGTAAATATTCATAGCTTAGGATTTCTTAGCTCAGGTTAGTCATTCTTAGGCTCAGTTGTTTTAGGTTAGATTATGCTAACCTTCGTATGCTGTATACGAACAGAACGACCGAGCAACACACCGAGGTATGCCCACATCAGTTCAATTATTCAGTAATATTTAACTACTACTAATCGTTATTAGTTTGACAATATTGCAGAAAGTTAGGGAATGTCAGAGGAGTAGTCACAGGACAACAAAAGCTACCCAGCTTTTGGGTAGCTATCAGCTCAGGGGATTTTTGTCCGAAACGCTATGCGTGCTAGTGGCTTTACAATAATAATAATAATTGATTTAGGAAAAGTACATACATAGTTGTAGAGTTACAGTACAAACATTCTGTTTGATTTATAGATAGAGGTAGTACATACAATACCTAAAGCCACTAGTACGCATAGCGTTTCGGGCAAGATTGTTAAATCATCTTTCCTATGTTCTCTCTTAACCCCAGTGTACCTTCTTGTATATAAATAAATAAATAACCAGGTTTTTTTATGCGGCTGTGCTGAAAGCTTGACGTAAAATAAATCATTGTGTCAGGGAACAGGAAGCTACATGTTAGGCTTATACTGAGTTTCCCCCCTCCCCCCAAATTACTGGTGGAGTAAATCAGCCTAGCCTAATTCTTGCTAGCATAATTTAGCCAACACTAGCCAAGCCTAGTCTACCCTTGCCTATGTAACGGTGAGTGAAGTGGCTACTGTGGCTCAGAAAGAGGGTCATAATGATATGGTCAAGGAGGTGTGGGCTGAACTAAGAAAAGTTGGTGAGTTCCTCCGAAATCTTGGGCAGAGAATCGAGTCCATCGAGGCGAAATTAAATGTTCAGGAGGTCAAGGAAATTCACAAAACTGTGAAGGAAAATCAGGATATAGTGGTTGAGGGCAATAATGAAATATTGAGTGATGAAATGAAGGAAAGTGAAGTGTGTGTGAATGATGGTAGTCGCAGTGAAAGAAAGAACCCTATAATTACACATAAAATGAAGGAATCATTTGGGCCAATAATGGACGTCACAGGGCTGAAAAAATCTCTGGAGAATCGCAATGTCGCTTTTACTGGTGAACTTGGGAGGAGCTGGGAGATGTTATACAAGGTATGGCTATCATTTAGTGAACTTATTGGGATGACTTAGGCAGTGAATTGATTAATAATGGATCACCCTAGACTGAAAGTGTTGTCATGGAATGTTAATGGTTTAAGAAACAGGGTTACAGATGTTCATTGTTATGTGATGGGAAATGATATTGATGTTGTAGCTCTCCAGGAGACAGGGGATAGGAATGAAGGCTTATTGAAATTAAATGGTTATAAAGGGTTTCACCTCTTCGCCGCAAATAACATCAGAGGCACGTCAATTTATGTAAAGAACTCCATACCAGCAGAGTTAGTAGAACCGCCATCAAAAACGCAAGGTATAGTGAGTGTCTGTGTTAAATTATCATTAAGGGAAGGGGAATTTATTATAGTTAATTTGTATGTATCCAGGAACTGCTTCGACGCTAACTATCTACCTGACTGCATTTATACTAATCCTTCACTGGTCATTGGGGACCTTAATGCTCGGCACAAGCCTTGGGACAGTGGGTAGCATTAATACTAATGGGGTCAAGTGGCTACAGTTTCTACAAGATCATCCAGATACCTGTCTCTTGGGAATCAATGAACCAACTCACATCAGGGGAGGACGGCTTGACTATGCCTGCATTTTAAACTCTCAGGGGATTATGGGGGAGGCTCGGGTTGTTCGGGAACTACTTAGTGACCACTTTGCCTTGAACGTTGAATTACTACTGGGGAAAAAACAAGTCCACTTTCAAAGGAAAAGGCTAAATATTAATAAAGATATGAAAAATTATTTTATTCAAAATATGAGAGATTGGTATCAACAATACACGCCGCTCTGCGTTGATAGTTTTTACGAGGACATGGTCGAGAACATAGAGAAATTAGTACAGAGGGAAAATATCGGGGGCAGGGGAAGCAAGACGCATGGACCTAAGAAATTTAAATATTCCAATGATCAGCAAGTCAAGGGGTGGGAGAGAATGCTATGAAGTGCACAAAAAGAATGGTTAAAAAATGGAATGAGGGATGAAGAGAAAAATACAATGTTGGAAGTGGTTAGGGAATGCAGTCAGGTGAGGAAGGAGGCTGCGGGACAGATACTGGCAAGACTTTGCTCAGTCCATTGGTAATACTAAGAACCTTAAAGACATATGGAGAGCAGTAAATAAAGTCAGGGGTTGTAAGACCATATTCATTGCTCACTCAGATCCAGGGAAGGTTGCTAATGAGTGAGTACATAAATGGGCTAGTGCTGCTGGTATGGAGTCCTTACCTGCAGACACGAGAGTCACCATTGAGTCATAGGAAAATATTAGAAATGGAGTAACTTTATGTGCCTTAAATACAAGATCTATAGCGTGCACTGAGATAACTCACGATGAGCTACTGGATGCTATAAAAAGTGGCAACTCTACTGCTCCCGGGAAAGATGGAGTAACGTATGACATTCTTAATTATTTAGCCGGTATAAAACCTAGTCCCTTACTTGATTTGTTTAATATGAGTTATAGAGAGGGAAAGTTACCAAGAAAATGGAAAGAGGCTGTCATCATTCCTATCCCTAAGCCAAACGGAGGCTACAGACCTGTCTCCTTAATATCCTGCTTTTGTAAAATGATGGAAAGGATTTTGTTAAATAGGCTACACTACCTTGTAGGTGATAACATGTCCAGTAATCTCTTTGGTTTTATCAAAGGCAAAAGTACTGTGGATTGTCTCTTAAAGTGTTTGTCTAATATGGATGACAATTGTAGAGTTTTTGTTGATCTACAAGGAGCATTTGATAAAGCCAATGGGGAAGTAATCTTATACGAATTAGCCAATCTGGGAATAACAGGGAGATTGCTACACTGGATAGGGGATTATCTACAAGGCAGAAAAGGTCAGGTGTATTACCAGGGATACATGTCTGAGGAACGGAGGTTATCTTGAGATGATTTCGGGGCTTTTTAGTGTCCCCGCGGCCCAGTCCTCGACCAGGCCTCCCCCCCAGGAAGCAGCCCGTGACAGCTGACTAACACCCAGGTACCTATTTTACTGCTAGGTAACAGGGGCATAGGGTGAAAGAAACTCTGCTCAATGTTTCTCGCCGGCGCCTGGGATCGAACCCAGAACCACAGGATCACAAATCCAGCGTGCTGTCCGCTCGGCCGACCGGCTCCCCAACGGAGGTTTCAGTTAGGTACCCCACAAGGGGGAGTATTAAGTCCCACCTTATTCAATGTATTAATGAACAGATTAGCATCAGAGATGTATCCTCCAGGGGTCACGACGATCATATATGCTGATGACATTCTTATACAAGGCACTTCCGGGAACAAAATTCAAACTGCTCTTAACATACTTGGTACAACCTGTCACAAGTTAGGCTTAGTTATAAATGCAGATAAAACCAAATATGAGTATAGGAAACGAAGAAATATAACACTTACTCTAAATGGTATGGAACTGAGCCGTGTTCAAAAAGTACAAGTATCTGAGCATGTATGTTGGATACACATGTGAGATTAAAAATGCTGAAATAAATCATATCAGCACCTTATGTAAAGCTCGTCTGCATCCTCTAAAAGCACTGGCTTTTTCTGGTAAAGGTGTTGGGGTACCTATCTTGCAGATGTTATACATAAGCACTGTTCGGTCCCTGATAGACTATGCAGCACCCGTTTTGTCTTACACAGGCCAAGGCAGAATTCAAAAAATAGAGCTGATACAGAACGAGGCTATGAGGATTATTCTTGGATGTCAAAGAAATGCAATGATTGAAATAATGAGAATGGAATTAAATTTACAGAGTGTGTGTGATAGAGTCCGTGACATTAACACTAGAGTATCTATTCGTTTCATGCGGAGAAAAGGAGGGGATAAGCTGTTTGAGAGCGTTCAGACCTGCTTGAGTGACGTACACACTTCCAGGAAACTGAGGGAGACACGCTACACGAGGGGATTAGCTCATGACCTCAGGGAATACGATGTACTTGACTGCTGTAAACCCTCTCGACAGTGTAATATGACTGCTCCCTGGAAAGTACAGAAAATAGACGTCGAAATTGTACCCCTCAAGGTGAAAAAGATTCATCATGAACCGGGACAATTACGGTGTTTGTATGGAAGCATGATATCTCGGTTACCAAGAGGCAACAGTTTACATGTATATTGCGACGGGTCGGTGGCGGAGGATGGCAGGGCAGGGTGTGGTGTCCTAATAAGGGAATATACGGAGTTTGGGACTGTGGACAGGATAATTGAACTCCGGCTTAGTAATTATATATCATCCACACAAGCTGAACTGCAGGCCATTCTGGCGTGTTTGGAGGAAGTACGTCATGACGACAAAAATGTTTTTGTATTTGTCGATAGCCGAGGAGCACTGGAGTCCTTAAACAGTCGAAACCCAGTCTTCATGTCTATAGTTGAGGATTGTAAGAGAAGAATAACTGAGATACATCTGAAAGGTCATAGTGTGAAATTCATGTGGATTCCATCTCATGTTGGAATAGTGCTCAACGAGGTGGCGGATGACTTGGCCAAACGTGCCACATCAAAACCACAAGTTGACATTGAATGTGAATTCACAATGAGGCAAATAAGAAGCAAAATCAGAAATATTCAGGCACACGCAGGAGTGGAGAGTAGAGAGATAATGTATGAGAGAAGTCAAACCATGCAACACTACATGTATGTGAGTCAAAACACCTATTTCACTTATGGTCAAAGGAGAAATGCTTGGAGTGACTCTGTGTACATGCGGCTCAGGCTTGGGTACAAATATTACTGGGAATATGGGATAGGTGTTCATGATAATGACACGAAGTGTAAACTATGTGGTATGTTAAGGTCTCACACCCTTGCCCATTATGTTCTTGATTATCCGTTGATTAATGAATATAGAAACACTGAGATAAGGACTGTTCCTGAGCAAATAGCCTGGATGTGTCACAATGGAAAGGTTGATGATATTCTTGAGAGATATAAGAATTTTGCACCAAGACTGTAATATTTTGTTGAATTATCTGCATGTCTCTTGCAAATTGTCTATACAGTATAACTAGGTCATAAATGTATTTGTGTGTACGTCTGATACCATACTACTTGTGAAGGAGGAAATGTATATGTTTATCTCTCAGAATGTTTGGTAACAGGTTTATTGTTTGTGATGTGTGTCAATGTATGTACTAACACGTTGTACTGAACGGGGTGAGAATAGCTTGAGCTACCTCATCCCTTTGTGTGTATTTTACCTCAATAAACTGATTTCAATTTCAATTTCAATTTCAACCCTTGCCTAGCTTAGCAAACAGCCCTTGACCCCCTACTGTTATGACTGCTCCCTGATTGTACCTATGACACCTCTACTCCTCACTGTTTCTATTATTATTTTCCTTCTGTATCTTTAGCTCCAATATGTTGTTGTATTATGCTGTGCAAATTTGGTACCTCGCCCTCCAGTATCTTCCATACATTTATTATTTGATACCATTCTTGTCTCTTTTCCAGAGAGTACATTTTGAGAGCTTTGAGACAGTCTCAATTATTTAGATGTTTTATCATTTCTATGCTTGCTGTTTATGATCTCTGTATTCCTTCTAATTCAGAGATCTCTCCTGTTCAGAAAGGGGAAGTGAGTACCGAGCAATACTCAAGACAGGACAGCACCAGTTATTTAAATAGTATTAGCATTACTGTGGGTGGGGTCTCTGAATTTTAACGTTCTCGTAAACCATCCATATTATTTTTCTGGCCACCACTATATTTTCTCGGTTATGTTCACAAAATGTCAGGTCGTCAGACGTCGTAATTCTCAGATCTCTTAAATGTTTTCTCCTTCTAAGAGTAGGTCTGATTGTGTCCTGTACTCCTTGTTTCGTTTAATTTCCTCGTTTCCACTATACCACAGCACCTGTAACTTATCACTGTTAAACATCATGTTATTCATGAAAACTTGGCATTTTAGGCAAATCGGGCCTTGCAAAGTAGGCTGAGAAGTGCGTTCTGGCTACTAGGTACGACATACATATATATATATATATATATATATATATATATATATATATATATATATATATATATATATATATATATATATATATATATATATATATATATATATATATATATATATATGTCGTACCTAATAGCCAGAATGCACTTCTCAGCCTACTATGCAAGGCCCGATTTGCCTAATAAGCCAAGTTTTTCTGAATTAATATATTTTCTCTAATTTTTTTCTTATGAAATGATAAAGCTACCCATTTAATTATGTATGAGGTAAATTTTTTTTTATTGGAGTTAAAATTAACGTAGATATATGACCGAACCTAACCAACCCTACCTAACCTAACCTAACCTATCTCTATAGGTTAGGTTAGGTTAGGTAGCCGAAAAAGTTAGGTTAGGTTAGGTTAGGTAGGTTAGGCAGTCGAAAAACAATTAATTCATGAAAACTTGGCTTATTAGGCAAATCGGGCCTTGCATAGTAGGCTGAGAAGTGTGTTCTGGCTACTAGGTACGACATATATATATATATATATATATATATATATATATATATATATATATATATATATATATATATATATATATATATATATATATATATATATATGTCGTACCTAGTAGCCAGAACTCACTTCTCAGCCTACTATTCAAGGCCCGATTTGCCTAATAAGCCAAGTTTTCCTGAATTAATATATTTACTATAATTTTGTTCTTATGAAATGATAAAGCAACACTTTTCTCTATGTATGAGGTCAATTTTTTTTTATTGGAGTTAAAATTAACGTAGATATATGACCGAACCTAACCAACCCTACCTAACCTAACCTAACCTATATTTATAGGTAAGGTTAGGTTAGGTAGCCAAAAAAAGCTAGGTTAGGTTAGGTTAGGTAGGTTAGGTTGACGAAAAAACATTAATTCATGAAAACTTGGCTTATTAGGCAAATCGGGCCTTGAATAGTAGGCTGAGAAGTGCGTTCTGGTTATTAGGTACGACATATATATATATATATATATATATATATATATATATATATATATATATATATATATATATATATATATATATATATGTCGTACCTAGTAGCCAGAACGCACTTTTCAGCCTACTATGCAAGGCCCGATTTGCCTAATAAGCCAAGTTTTCATGAATTTATGTTTTTTAGACTACCTAACCTACCTAACCTAACCTAACCTAACCTAACATTTTCGGCTACCTAACCTAGCCTAACCTATAAAGATAGGTTAGGTTAGGTTAGGTTAGGTTCGGTCCTATATCCACGTTAATTTTAACTCCAATAAAATAAAATTTACCTCATAGATAAGGAAATAGGTAGCTTTATCATTTCATAAGAAAAAAATTAGTGAAAATATAGTAATTCAGGAAAACTTGGCTTATTAGGCAAATCGGGCCTTGCATAGTAGGCTGAGAAGTGCGTTCTGGCTACTAGGTACGACATATATATATATATATATATATATATATATATATATATATATATATATATATATATATATATATATATATATATATATATATATATATATATAAAATTTCCAACCTGAAGCTCATGCCTTCTATACCCAACAAAGTCTCCTCTGATTATCAAAGAATTTTTGAATATATTTGTATATATTTATTTATTGGGGTTCTATTACATGGCCAGGAAGAATTTCAGATCCGGATTAACATTTAGAAAAACGTTTTTGTACATTTAAGTAGTACAAGGGAATGTGTGGAGTGAGTGTAATTACCTAAGTGTAGTTACAGAATGAGAGCTACGCTCGTGGTGTCCTGTCTTCCCAGGACTCTTTGTCATATAGCGTTTTAAAACTACTGACGGTTTTGGCCTCTGCCACCTTCTCACCTAACTTGTTCCAACCGTCTTCCACTGTGCTTGTGAAAGTGAATTTACTTATTTTTGATCGGCATCAGTACTTAGTCACCAGTGGAGTCCCTCAGGGATTGGTTCTTGGAACTATACTGTTCCTGATTTATGTTAATGATCTCCCAGAGGGAATAGACTCTTTCTTCTCAATGTTTGCGGATGATGCAAAAATTATGAAGAGGATTAAAACGGAGGAAAATAGTATGAGGCTACAAGATGACCTAAACAAATTGGATGAATGATCCAACAAATGACTACTAACGTTCAACCCAAAAAATCGTAAGGTAATGAAACTAAGGGGGAAAAATAGGAGACCAGGCACTGGATACAGAATGGGAGATGAAGTCCTTCACGAGACGAACAGAGGGAAAGACCTAGGGGTTGATATCACACGAAATCTGTCTCTTGAAGCCCACGTCATAAGATTAACATCGGCGGCGTATGCGATGCTGGCTAACATCAATACTGCCTTCAGAAACTTGTGTAAGGAATCTTTCAGAGCCTTGCATACTACGTATGTAAGTCCAATCCTGGAGTATGCGGCTCCCCAGCATGGAGCCCGTACCTTGTCAAGCACAAGGCGACACAAGGCGAAAAATTTCAGAGGTATGCTACTAGTCTATGCTACTAGCTACTAATCCCAGAACTAAGAGGCATGAGTTACGAGGAAAGGATGTGGGAACTGCGCCTCATGTCGCTGGAAGACAGAAGAGCTCGAGGAGACATGATCACCACATACAAGATTATCATGGGAAAAACAGTGCAGACAAGGATGGATTATTTAACACGGGTGGTACATGCACTAGGAGACACAGGTGGAAGCTGAGTACTCAAATGAGCCAATGGGACATTAGAAAGAACTTTTTCAGTGTCAGAGTAGTTAACAAATGGAATGCACTAGGAAGCGATGTGGTGTTAGTGGACTCCAAACACAGTTTCAAATGTAGATATGATAGAGCCCAGTAGGCTGAGGAATCTGTACACCTGTTGATTGACCGTTGAGAGGTGGGACCAAAGAGCCAGAGCTCTACCCCAGGCAAGCACAACTTGGTGAGTACACACACACACACACACTCTCTCTCTCTCTCTCCCTAGGGCTCTGGTAGCTGAGTGTAGGGCGCTAGTAGCTGAGTGGACAGCGCGCGGGACTCGTAATCCTGTGGCCCGGGTTCGATTCCTGGCGCCGGGGAGGAACAATGGGCAGTTTCTTTCATTCGGATACCCCTGTTAAATAGCAATAAATAGGTACCTGGGAGTTAGACCGTTGTTACAGGCTGCTTCTTGGGGGGGGGGGGGGAGGTGAAAATAAATTTGTTAGCTGGTAGTTAGTAACAGTTGACTGACAGTTGCGTGGCGGGTCGAAAGAGCAGAGCTCAACCCCCAGTAAGCACAAATAGGTGAATAGAAATAGGTGAATACTCTCTCATACAAACACATACCATTGCACAAAGGCAAATAAAGCTATTAAAGACTATAAAATACCCTCTACCAATATTTAACACAAAGTGACCGCTAAGTGAAAAAGAAATATATATGAACACAAACACAGCATGCAAGGCACCCGCTGGAACACAACAACACTGTCTGGTTAAATGCAATGAGCAAGGTCTCCATCAGACAGTGAAGGATATTTTAATTAACTTCACCACAGAAACACGTAGAGGGTGTTGATATTGCAGCGATCCAGACGGCGCCCACCATGCTACGCCAGACTCACACACAGCCCTCGGAAGGAGGCTGTTCACATTCTGAACAGCGTCACTCTACAAAGGAGTTGGCTTGTATATGGAGATGAGAAGCATGAGGTACATTACAAGCATGGCAGGAATGGTGTCGATTCGTCTCGACATCTCGATATGCAGCTTGCTTGAAGTGCTGAATCAAACGCTTTGAACGATATGCATCCTACCCCCCCCCCCCCCCCTCTCTCTCTCTCTCTCTCTCTCTCTCTCTCTCTCTCTCTCTCTCTCTCTCTCTCTCTCTCTCTCTCTCTCTCTCTCTCTCTCTCTCTCTCTCTCTCTCTCTCTCTCTCTCTCTCTCTCTCTCTCTCTCTCTCTCTCTCTCTCTCTCTCTCTCTCTCTCTCTCTCTCTCTCTCTCTCTCTCTCTCTCTCTCTCTCTCTCTCTCTCTCTCTCTCTCTCTCTCTCTCTCTCTCTCTCTCTCTCTCTCTCTCTCTCTCTCTCTCTCTCTCTCTCTCTCTCTCTCTCTCTCTCTCTCTCTCTCTCTCTCTCTCTCTCTCTCTCTCTCTCTCTCTCTCTCTCTCTCTCTCTCCCCCTCCCTCCCTCCCTCCCTCCCTCCCTCCCTCCCTCCCTCCCTCCCTCCCTCCCTCCCTCCCTCCCCTCCCTCCCCTCTCTCTCTCTCTCTCTCTCTCTCTCTCTCTCTCTCTCTCTCTCTCTCTCTCTCTCTCTCTCTCTCTCTCTCTCTCTCTCTCTCTCTCTCTCTCTCTCTCTCTCTATCTCTCTCTCCCTCTCTCTCTCTCTCTCTCTCCCTCCCTCCCTCCCTCTCCCTCCCTCCACCACCACTTGAAAACAGCGTTCTCTAGTTATTTATTCAACAGCTCTTAGCACAAACATGTGACCACAGAATCATGTGGGAGTCTTGGAAACTCACAGAATGCATTAATGCTTATGCACACACACACACACATACATCTTCTCCCCATTCCCCAAGCCCCCCCTTCTCCCCCACCCCTCCAAGCTCTCAATTCGCCCCCTACCCCCTCCAAACCAGATCCTCCCAGCCACCCCACAACCCAGGTCCCCCCCTTCCCCCTCCCCATCCCAAACCCTACATGTTTATCTACTCCAGTCGAATCAGCAGAAACTGTGGATGGACAGAAAAGAGTTAGCTTCAAGGTGATGTACACGAACATAAATTGGATTACAAGCGAGGCGAGTGAATTCAGGGAAAGAGGACAAGAAGTAAAGCCAGATGTTATTTGAATAACAGAAACAAAACTCTCAATCATAAAAAAGTGCGGCGTTCCCCTAGGATTACACTGTAATAAGGAAAGAGAGGGAGGATAGGGGAGGAGGCGGAGTGGCCCTAATTATGAGAAAGGAATGGAGTTTCAAGGAGATGGTCATCGCAGGCTGTGAAGGGTTTAGAGACTACATATCAGGCACCATGATGATGGAAGGACCTAGAGTCGTAGTAGCAGTGATATATAACCCTCCACCAAATGACAGAAGACCCAGGCAAGAGTATGACTGAAACTACATGGCAGTTAATAACGTAATTGAGAGGCAGCCTCTGCTGCCAGAAGAAATCGATCCCATCTGCTCATCATCCCTGGAAACACAAACCGAAACTGTCTCTATTTTCCGCTTGTTACAACTTGTAATAAAGTTGTTACATCTTGGCTTAACGTGTTTATGACGTATTAGAACGTTGTTACAACTTGCTATATTGGTTGTTATAACTGGTTAGGAGGTGTTAAAACTTGTTCGAACGTTGCACCAACGTCGTAGTTTCGGTGTGTGTTTGGGGGGATGGGACACTTCAATCACGGAAGTATAAACTGGGAGAACAAGGAACCGCACGGAAGAGAGGATACATGGAAAGCCAAACTAGTGGAGGTAGCGACAAGAAACTTTCTAAGCCAACATGTCAGGGAACCCACTAGGATAAGGGGAAACGATGAACCAGTGAGACTTTACGTAGTCTTCACTCTGAATGACTCTGACATAAGGAAAGTTGACTTCGAGGCCCCAGTAGGAACGAGCGATCACAGTGTACTGATGTTTGAGTATCTGGTCGAAGAAGGGCTAAAATACACGGGAAAGGGAACTGAAAGCAACAGGGTAGCATTCAGTAAGGGAAATTACGAGGAGATAAGAAAATTCCTAACGAATGTAACATGGGAATCAGAGCTAAGGGAAAAGACGGCCCAAGATATGATGGAATACATCAAGTAGACGTGCAAGGAGGTAGCAGAAAAGTTTATCCTGGCCCAAAAGGTAAAAAATTAAATGCAGATGAGAAACCCATGATTTAATCAGATATGTAAGCTAGTTAAGCAACAAAGTAAAAGAACATGAAGAAACTATAGAAATAACAGGACACATGAGAGCAGAGAAGGTTAACAGAGAGCCAGGAATGAATACGTCAGGGTGAGAAGAGAGGCATAAGGGCAATATGAAAACGACGTAGCAAGCAAGGCTAAGACAAAACCCAAATTGCTGCACAGCCACATCAGGAGAAAGACAACAGTGAAGGAACAGGTAATGAAACTAAGGACAGGGGCAGACAGATTCACTACAAACGACAAAGAAGTGTGAGAGGAACTCGATATGAAATTCCATGAAGTCTTCACATTAGAGCAAGGAGAAGTTTCAGAGATAAGAGAAGGAAAAATTAACCAGGCTCCACTAGAGGAATTTGAGATTACCAGTGGAGATGTAAGGAAGCTTTTTGCTAGAGATGGATGTGACAAAGGCTAGAGGCCCGGATAGAATATCACCATGGATACTAAAGGAAGGAGCAGAAGCACTGTGCCTGCCACTCTCCATGGTGTATAACAAATCACTGGTAACAGGTGAACTGCCAGAAATTTGGGAGGTGGCAAACGTAGTCCCGATATACAAGAAGGGGGATAGATATACATATATTATATACAAGAAGGTGGAAAGGTACGGGCTCCATGCCCCAGCATGGAGCCCGTACCTTGTCAAGTACAAGGCGAAGCTTGAAAAAGTTCAGAGATATGCCACTTGGCTAGTCCCAGAACTAAGAGGCATGAGCTACGAAGAAAGGCTGCAACAAATGCACCTCACGACACTAGAAGACAGAAGAGTAAGGGGAGACATGATCACTACCTACAAAATTCTCAGAGCAATTGACAGGGTAGATAAAGTTAAACTGTTTAACAAGGGTGGTATGCGAACAAGGGGACACAGGTGGAAAATGAGTACCCAAATGAGCCACAGGGACGTTAGAAAGAACTTTATCAGTGTCAGAGTAGTTAACAGATGGAATGCATTAGGCAGTGATGTGGTGGAGGCTGACTCCATACACAGTTTCAAATGTAGATATAATAGAGCCCAGTAGGCTCAGGAATCTGTACATTAGTTGATTGACAGTTGAGAGGCACGACCAAAGAGCCAGAGCTCAACCCCCACAAGCACAATTAGGTGAGTACAATTAGGTGAGTACACACACACACACACACACACACACACACACACACACACACACAGAGGAGGACTGCTTGAGACTTCAAGAAGACCTAGACAAGCTGAAGGAATGGTCAAACAAATGGTTCTTAGAGTTTAACCCAAGCAAATGTAATGTAATGAAGATAGGTGTAGGGAGCAAGAGGCCAGATACAAGGTACCATCTGGGAGATGAAATACTTCAAGAGTCAGAGAAAGAAAAAGACTTGGGGGTTGATATCCCACTAGACCTGTCTCCTGCAGCCCATATCAAGAAGATAATATCAGTGGTATATGCCAGCCTGGCCAACATAAAAACGGCATTCAGAAACTTGTGTAAGGAATCATTCAGAACTTTGTATACTACATATGTCAGGCCAATCCTGGAGTATGCAGCCCCAGCATGGAGTCCATATCTAGTAAAGGATACGACCAAACTGAAAAAGGTTCAAAGGTTTGCCACCAGACTAGTACCCGTGCTGAGAGGTATGAGCTACGACGAGAGACTGCGGGAATTAAACCTCACTTCGCTGGAAGACAGAAGAGTTAGGGGGACATGATCACCACATTCAAGATTCTCAAGGGAATTGATAGGGTAGATAAAGACAGTCAATTTAACACAAGGGGCACACGCACAAGGGGACACAGGTGGAAAATGAGTGCCCAAATGAGCCACAGAGATATTAGAAAGAACTTTTTTAGTGTCAGAGTGGTTGACAAATGGAATGCATTAGGAAGTGATGTGGTGGAGGCTGATTCCATACACAGTTTCATGTGTAGCTATGATAGAGCCCAATAGGCTCAGGAACCTCTACACCTCTTGATTGACGGTTGACAGGCGGGGCCAAAGAGTCAGAGCTCAACCCCAACAAGCACAATTAGGTGAGTACAATTAGGTGAGGTGGGGCCAAAGAGCCAGAGCTCAACCTCCGCAAGCACAATTAGGTGAGTACAATTAGATGAGTACACACACACACACACACACACAGGGACCAGGGACCTCGTAGCCTGGTGGATAGCGCGCAGGACTAGTAATTCTGTGGCGCGGGTTCGATTCCCGCACAAGGCAGAAACAAATGGGCAAAGTTTCTTTCACCCTAAGTGCCCCTGTTACCTAGCAGTAAACAGGTACCTGGGAGTTAGTCAGCTGTCACGGGCTGCTTCCTGGGGTGTGTGTGTGTGGTGTGGAAAAAAAAAAAAAAAAAAGTAGTTAGTAAACAGTTGATTGACAGTTGAGAGGCGGGCCGAAAGAGCAAAGCTCAACCCCCGCAAAAACACAACTAGTAAACACACACACGCACACACACACACACACACACACACACACACACACACACACACACACACACACACACACGGGGCCTCGTAGCCTGGTGGATAGCGCGCAGGACTCGTAATTCTGTGGCGCGGGTTCGATTCCCGCACGAGGCAGAAACAAATGGGCAAAGTTTCTTTCACCCTAAGTGCCCCTGTTACCTAGCAGTAAATAGGTACCTGGGAGTTAGTCAGCTGTCACGGGCTGCTTCCTGGGGTGTGTGTGGTGTGAAAAAAAAAAAAAAAAAAAAAATAGTAGTAGTTAGTAAACAGTTGATTGACAGTTGAGAGGCGGGCCGAAAGAGCAAAGCTCAACCCCTGCAAAAATACAACTAGTAAACACAACTAGTAAACACACACACACACACACACACACACACATGAAATGAGGATTACAATTAGCAACCTGCAAAGTGAGCTGACATCAGCAAGGAAGGAGATGAAATCCCTCACAGAGAAAAATGAAGAGGCCGAGCATCAGATTATCATCCAAATGGAAGGTGGGAATGTTACATTGGAAGGAAATGCCTCTCTACCTGAAATATTTGTGGAAAAACTGAGAAAGAGCTCAGAAGCAATGGACACAGTGAGGGAGGTAGCCATGTAAGCAGCTACCTCACAGGAAGCAGGAAGGTGCACCAGTCAGCTGCTAGAAAGAAAAAGATCAGTGGCAGTTGTATGCATCAAAGAACAGGAAGGATCCAATAGGCAGGAATGGAATAGCAAGGACAGAGAGGCAGTACATGGGATACTGAAGGGGGTTACAGATGGAAGGGGCTGAACAAAACATTGAGAAGGTTTTCAGGTTTGGCAGGTACAACAAGGACAGAAACCGACTGGTAAAGGTGGTGTTTACAAACGAGACCACAAAGGAGGTTATTCTAGAAAGGAAGAGTCAACTGCAGTATGTGGAGGAATACAAAAAAGTATTCCTGCAGAGGGACAGGACGAACGAGGAGAGAACCAGGGCAGCAGAGGCATAGAGGAAGCACAGGGAGGGAGGGGTAAACCAGGAAATTGCAGCCCCCAACACAACAGTCCCAGAAACAAGAGGGGAACCCACAACCAGCTTCCCAGCAAGATCAGAGGGGAGGGCAACACCACCACCCTCCTTCTGCATAGAAACCCTCCCTTCCCCTCACCCTACCTGCCCCCGCCCAAATGCTCACTAACCTTCCTTCCCATCCATTCTGACCCCTGTCACCCCTCCCCCATTCCCAACATGTCCCCCCTTCTGCCTTTCCCTCCCTGTCCCCACACCCCCTACATCCCATACCCTCCCTATCCCTCCTCACCCTCTCCCCGTATCCTCTATGTCCCCCCATCTTCTTACGCCACACCCTACCTGTCCCCCCTTCCCTTGAACCCCCACCCCCAACCCCAAAATCTTTTGAGACCCTACAAACCATCACACAGATCTTCTTACCCAGGGAACAGCTTTCCCCACCAGCAGAACGCTCACCAAGAAGGGGACAAGAAAATGAACAGAAGAAAGTGAGCTTCAAGGCAATGTACACTAACATAGATGGGATTACAAATGAAACAAGGGAACTCGAAGAATGGACATTAGAAGAAAATCCAGACATAATAGCACTCATAGAAACAAAGGTAACGAAAACCATAACAAATGCAGTGTTTCCACAGGACTACTATGTAGTGAGGAAAGAGAAAGAAGGGAGAGGAGGAGGTGGTTTACCTTTGCTGATAAGAAAAGGTTGGAGTTTTGAAGAGATGGTAAATCAGAACTGTGAAGGTTTCAGTGACAACATATCAGGCACCATAGCAACTGGAGGACAGAAAATTATAATAGTAGTCATATATAACCACCCCGCCGAACGACAGAAGACCCAGACAGGAATATGATAGAAACAACATGGCCACCATCAATATAATAGAGAGCAGCTTCTGTGGCTAGCAGGAACGAATCCAGACTACTAATTATGGAAGATTTCAACCATGGGAAGATAGATTGGGGAAACAGAGACCCACATGGAGGACCAGACACATGGAGAGCTAAGCTGCAGGACGGAGCAACAAGAAACTTTCTAAGTCATCACGTCAAGGGACTGACAAGAATGAGAGGAGAGGATGAACCAGCTTTGCTTGATCTGATATTTACCCTAAATGAGTCGGATATAAGGGAAGTTAAGTTGGAAGCCCCCTTGGGAACGAGTGATCATAGTATATTGAGCTTTAAGGACCTGGTTGAGCTAGGAATTATCTCCCCCAGAAAAGAACTGGGAAACATTGGGGTGGTATACCGAAAGGGAAACTATGAGATGAATAAATTCCTAAGGAATATACAATGGGACACAGAACTCAGAACAAAGCTCGTACTAGACATGATGGACTATGTCACCCAAAAGTGTCAGGAGGCGGTAAACAGGTTTATCCCAGCCCGACAGGTAAAAAACCGAGAAGCAAAAGAGGAATCCGAGGTTTAATAGGGAATATATGAAAGCAAAGAAGCTGAACAAAAGAGCATGGAGGAACTTCCATAATAATTGGATACCAGAAAGTATATAGAGATACCAGATAACCAGGAACGAGTATGTTAGTGTGAGAAGAGCAGCTGAGAAAAGATATAAAAATGATATAGCTAATAAAGCCCAGAGCAAACCAAAGCTACTACCAAGTCACATCAGAAGGAAGATAACAGTGAAGGAACAGGTGATAAAACTTAGGGTGGGCGAAGACAGGTACACAGAGAATGACAAAGAGGTGTGTGAAGAACTCAACAAAAGGTTCCAGGAGGTCTTTACAATAGAACAAAGAGAGGTCATGGCGCTAGGAGAGGTAGCAGAAAACCAAGCGACCTTGGAAGGGTTCGAAATTACAAGAGATGAGGTCAAGAAGTACCTACTGGAGCTGGACGTGAGATAAGCTGTTGGGCCGGACAGGTCACTAGAAACGGGAGACCTACCAGAAATATGGAAGACAGCTAATGTAGTCCCAATATACAAAAAGGGTGACAGACAAGAGGCACTGAACCACAGGCCAGTGTCCTTAACTTGTATACTATGCAAGGTGATGGAGAAGATTCTAAGAAAAAACCTAGTAACACATCTGGAGAGAAGGGACTTCATGACAACTCATCAACATGGGTTCAGGGAGGGTAAATCTTGCCTTACAGGCTTAATAGAATTCTACGATCAGGTGACAAAGATTAAGCAAGAAAGAGAAGTATGGGCGGACTGCATTTTTTTGGACTGTCAGAAAGCCTTTGACACAGTACCCCATAAAAGGCTGATGCATAATCTGGAGAAACAGGCAGGAGTAATTGATAGGGCGCTCCAGTGGATAAGGGAGAAACTAAGCAATAAGAGGCAGATAGTTACAGTGAGGGATGAGAACTCAGATTGGCGTGAAGTCACCAGTGGAGTCCCACAGGGCTCTGTACTCGGACCTATCCTGTTTCTGGTATACGTAAATGATCTCCCAGAGGGTATAGACTCATTCCTTTCAATGTTTGCTGACGATGCCAAAATTATGAGAAGGATTAAGACAGAAGAGGACAGCTTGAGGCTCCAAGAAGACCTGGAATAGCTGCAGGAATGGTCGAACAAACGATTGTTAGAGTTTAACGCAAGCAAATGTTATGTAATGAAGATAGGGAGCAGGAGACCAGATACAAGGTATCATTTGGGAGATGAAATACTTCAAGAGTCAGAGAGAGAGAGAAAGACCTGGGGGTTGATATCACGCCAGACCTGTCCCCTGAAGCTCATATCAAGAGGATAACATCAGCAGCATATGCCAGGTTGGCTAACATATGAACGACCTTTAGAAACTTGTGTAAGGAGTCTTTCAGAACATTATATACCACATATGTCAGAACAATCCTGGAGAATGCGGCTCCAGCATGGAGTACATATCTAGTCAAGCATAAGACTAAACTAGAAAAGATTCAAAGGTTTTCCATTAGAATAGTACCCGAGCTGAGGGGTATGAGCTACGAGGAGAGACGTCGGGAATTAAACCTCACTTTGTGGGAAGACAAAAGAGTTTGGGGGAACATGATCACCACATTCAAGATTCTCAAGGGAATCGATAGGGTAGATAAAGACAGGCTATTTAACACAAGGGTAACACGCACAAGGGGACACAGGTGGAAACTGAGTGCCAAAATGAGCCACAGAGATATTAGAGAGAACTTTTTTAGTGTCAGAGTGGTTGACAAATGGGATGCATTAGGAAGCAATGTGGTGGAGGCTGACTCCATACACAGTTTCAAGTGTAGATATGATAGAGCCCAATAGGCTCAGGAACCTGTACACCTATTGATTGACTGGACCAGATATCACCACATTCAAGATTCTGAAGGGGATTGATAGGGTAGATAAAGACAGTCTATTTAACACAAGGGGAACACGCACAAGGGGACACAGGTGGAAACTGAGTGCCCAAATGAGCCACAGAGATATTAGAAAGAACTTTTTTAGTGTCAGAGTGGTTGACAAATGGAATGCATTAGGAAGTGATGTGGTGGAGGCTGACTCCATACACAGTTTCAAGTGTAGATATGACAGAGCCCGATAGGCTCATGAATCTGTACACCTGTTGATTGACGGTTGAGAGGCGGGACCAAAGAGCCAGAGCTCAACCCCCGCAAACACAACTAGGTGAGTAACTAGGTGAGTACACACACACACACATACACACACACACACACACACACATACACACACACACACAGGGGAACTACCTACCTGGGACGATTCGAGAAAGAGACCTGGGAGTGGACTTAACACCTAATCTAACTCTTGAGGCACACATAAATAGGATAATGATAGCAGCGTACTCTACACTGCCAAAAGTTAGAACATCATTCAGAAACCTAATTGAGGAGGCTTTTAGGACGCTTTACACTGCCTACATGAGGCATATCTTAGAATATGCCACGCTATCATAGAGTCCCCACCTGAAGAAACACATAAGGAAACTGGAAAAGGTTCAGAAGCTTGCGACGACGCTTGTCCCAGAGTTACGAGGGATAGGATATAAAGAGCCTCTAAAGGAACTGAACCTTACGACACTAGAAAAAGAAGGGAGAGGGGGGGGATATGATAGGAACGTATAAAATACTCAGGGGAATAGATAAAGTCAAAATAGATGAAATGTTCACACATAATAGTAACAGAACGAGGGGACATGGGTGAAAGCAGGAAACTCAGATGAGTCACAGAGATGTTAGGAAGTTTTCGTTTAGCGTGAGAGAAGTGGAAAAATGTAATGCACTTAAGGAGCAGTTGTGAAAGCAAATTCTATTCATAATTATAAAACTAGGTATGATATTGAAATAGCACTGGAGTCATTGCTGTAAACAACTGATGGCTGGAAAGGCAGGATCCAAGAATCAATGCTCAATCCTGCAGACACAAATAGATGAGTATAAATAGGTGAGTACACACTCACACACACGCACCTACAGGCCCGGATGGAAGCTCACCACGGATACTAAAGGAAGTAGCAGAAGCACTGTGCCTGCCATTCTCCATAGTGTATAACAAATCACTGGTAACAGGTGAACTTCCAAAAATTGAGGAAGACGGCTAATGTAGTCCCGATATTCAAGAAGGGGGGATAGACAGGAGACGCTGAACTACAGGCCAGTGTCCCTAACTTGCATACCATGATAGTTGATGGAGAAGATTGTGCGAAAAAAACTAGTGGAACATCTGGAGCGAAAGAACTTTATATCACAGCATCAGCATGGGTTCAGGGATGGCAAGTCTTTTCTCACAGGATTAATTGAATTCTTTGACCAGGCATCAAAAATCAGGCAAGAAAGAGTGGGGTGGGCAGATTGCATAATTTTGGATTGCCAGAAAGCCTTTGACACATTACCACAAAAGAGGCTAGTGCAGAAGCTGGAGATGCAGGCAGGATTGAAATTGAAGGTACTCCAATGGATAAGGGAGTACCTAAGACAGCGTGTCACTGTGAGGGGTGAATTCTCAGATTAGCGAGGCATCACTGGTGGAGTCCCGCAGGGTTCAGTCCTTGGACCTATTCTGTTTCTGATATATATAAATAATCTTCCAGAGAGTATAGAATCGTTCCTCTCATTGTTTGCCAATGATGCAAAAATTATGATGGGGATTAAGACAGAGAAAGATAATTTGAGGCTTCATGATGACATAGACAAAGTGAATAAATGGTCCAACATATTGCTACTAAAGTTCAACCCAAATAATTATAAGGTAATGAAACTAGGCGGTGGAAACAGGAGGCCAGACACAAAATACCGAATGGGAGATGAAGTCCTGCATGAAAAGGACAGAGAGAAAGATCTTGGATTTGATATACCACCAAACCTGCCTCCTGAAGCAACATAAAAAAATAAACATTTGCGGCACATGCAAGGCTGGGTAACATCAGAACTGCCTTCACGAACCTGTGTAAGAAATCATTCAGCACATTTATATGTAAGACCAGTCCTGAAGTAAGCGGCCCCAGCATGGAGCCCGTACCTTGTCAAGCACAAGATGAAGTTAGAAAAAGTTCAGACGTATGCTACTAGACTAGTCCCAGAACTAAAAGACTTGAGCTACGTGAAATGTACCTCACGACGCTGGAAGAGAGAAGAGTAAGGGGTGACATGATCACTACCTACAAGATTCTCAGAGGAAAGGGCAGGGTATAAAAGGATAAACATTTTAACATGGGTTACCCAAATGAGCCACAGGGATGTTAGAAAGAAATTTTTCAGTGTCAGAGTAGTTAACAGACAGAATGTATTAGGCAGTGATGTGGTGGAGGCTGACTCCATACAGAGTTTCAAATGTTGATATAACAGAGCTCAATAGGCTCTGGAATCTGTACACCGCATGTTTTACAGTTGGGAGACGGTACACAAGGGCCAAAACTCAACCCCTGCAAGCACAACTAGGTTAATTCAACTAGGAGAGTACTCTCTTCCGTTTGCTGGATCCTCTCCTGCTTTAGTCTCCACCATGTGCCTTCTAATCATTTTTGTTTCCCCTGCTCTAGTCCCCTTCCTCCATCTTGTGCGTGATCTTCTCCAGTTCCTATGCCGCTTCCAATACTGGAACTTCCTATCCCTCTGTTCTATAACCTAACCTAACCTAAACTCTCATATCTCCATATTAGCCTCTTTCACTTTGATGCATATCTTCCAACTTATTCTTAATTTCAATTTTCCAGCTTTCTCTTTCTCTCCACAGTGTTCCTCCGCTGTACCACCTCCTCTCTCAACTAATGTTTTCAAGCATTGTATTCGGCCCTTCTCACCCACTCTCACTAACATCACCCCTCTCTCACCAACATCACCTGCTCTAACCAGCATCACCCACTCTCACCAGCATCACCCACTCTCACTAGCATCACCTGTTGGAAAGTTTCCATCACTAATACATCATTTCTTGTATTACAATACATCATTATTGTATTAACCACAGTAACTATTAACCCTACTAACTGTAGCACTAATATAAATTAATATTTCTATCTGCGCGTCATTTGCTGAAATTCTCACCACATCGAGAGGCCGAATTGCGTCAGATATTGTCTAGCAAGACATATTTATTACCAATATGTTAGATAATTGAATAAGATTCTCTACTTTTATCAGTATTCTGCATAATAATTAATTACTGATAATATACCCACTAATGATCCAATAACCGAGAGTTATTAACTAAAAATATCACTAAATAACAGTTTTATCTGTTATATACAAACGCCATGGAAATTCTCCCCATTTCTCGTTAATAAGGACACTGTGCTTAATCAACACCATCTAGCAAGAATATAAACAATATTTAATTCCCTACAATTGCAAACCTATTCTCTTTAACGCATTACGTAAGTAATTACACGGAAAAGAATTCTCCGTCCTTACTAAATTCTATTGTGAATGTAAAGGGGTTGAGGGGGACGCTAGCAGGGAGGAACCATATTAATACCGACGATATGTGAGGAGTGGCGTGGCTGACGAGTCGCACAGCATTAGTCGCGTGGTAGCTCCACAGACAGCCGCCATTCAATACAATCACGTGGTCTACAGTGCTCAACTGTTTAATAACGCATCTACAATTATAGTCACGACCCGTAATTATGCGTACACAGCAGTGGATGCCAGGGAATGACAGACGTGATACCGGCAGACCTTAGTGCTCTCGCACGCTCATGTTAAGTATACTTTTCTGGTTTGATGCATCATTCAAGATCGTGTATTTGTGGGTAGTCTGTCGTTATATTACAAGAAGACCTATACTACAATGTTAGTTGACTTTCCTTTTTTATTTCAATTTTAATGAATATTGAAATAATTCATAGCCTAATCATATGCTACTCAAATTTCCATGATTGCAGCATGTAGGTAAGGATGTAACAAGTTGTCTCTCTTCACCTACGATGTTCACTACTGGTTTCTTCTTTATTGGGATCTGGTGATCACGTGGACAAGTAATGAAACGGACTTAATGAAGTCATCTTACAGCTAAGACATAAGTTTTCATAGAAATTTGAATAATATTAGTAGTAGTTTCTATATACAAATTCATATATTGGATAGTTAAAGGAATAATCTAACATAAGAATTTATTACTCAGTACTTAATGAATCTACATTTTTTATTTCTTAATATTTAATAATCTGTCAATATATTAATTAGTTATTATGCCATATCTTGAATCTACATTCTAGTTCAGTTTTTGCCATGTTACTAACCCTTTAATGAACTAGTGACTAACCACACTGGTTCCTAGATATATATGAACTTCTAGAAATAACCCCCCCAGTGTTGATATTTGAGGCTTTAACTTTAATCAATTAATAATACAGTCTATTCATTGTCTTTAAGTGATTGTTAAATCAGTTACCATACATAGGTACTGGTTCTATAGTGTCAATTTTATAACCAGCTTTATTTGTTTTCCCTTTTTTCTCAAAAGTGGTGGTCCTTCAATTTATGTTAATTATCAATATTAAATAATCCAATATGTGAGTCAAAGCCCCAGATACCCAACATTTTGGTCCTTCGAACTGGATACATTACAGTTAAAATTAAATTATATTTCGGTTCTCAGAGCCCACATTTTGGTCCTCTTAGATAGCAGAATCAAGCTATCCTAATTAATCATTTCGAACCCTGATAACATTATATTCCACAATTAGGAAGTACATTCAGGTGTTAAATATTATTTACGGCAGTAGAATACTTGCCACACAGTTAATTACTCTGTGTTTATTAAATTTCCGATACACATAATTTCTACAAGTATATATATTATATAAAATTACAAAATCCAAAAACAGCACTATTTTACACATTATTGCACCACATTTATTGTAGTTATTGTGCCAACCCAACAGAGGTAGGATATTTTAGACTGACATGGTACTAAGATTTGAACAAATTCAGTCTACTCTATTAGCTGCATTAATAAGTAGGATTATTACTTAACTAGTACTATTAGACAATGCTTGTGCATTATTATTTTATGTAGTGCTGACCCAAATGGGTGGGATTAACCATTTATTGTGTAATCACATTTATTACATGTTTCAATGTACATCTTTAAGTGTTACTGTAAGTTCACTACCCATCCAAGGCTGATTTTTAAGAGCTAAGTTAAGGAACACCTGTTGTGATACCAAGGCACCACTCAAATCTTAGTTACTTATTATTGGGTAAGTAGCTAACCTCCAAAAGAGGTAAATAACAATCAGTCTCAAGAAAATATCAGGCTGTCAATAATTATACCTGGAGCAAGCATAAAGGAGCAAGTACCATAGCTTTCCAAATAGCTATATAAGCACTACAAGGCTCAAACATACAGCCAGAATGGCTACTCCAGAAAAAACTGGAAGATACTTGAAAGGTCTTCAAAATCACCTGTCAAGACTACTTGACAAATGTGACAACTGTTTAGGAACTAACTCAGTTGACGTCTTCAGGCTAAAAATTTCCACAAATGTGGCTTGCCAAAAATATGACCAAGTAAAGGATACAGTCAAGTCTTATAGGAACATACTCCTTGTCAGTAATATTGACCCAGACGAATTGAGTCTGATAGAATCTGATCTTGCCGACTATGAAGATATAATTCAAGACAAGTTAGATCACTATAACAAAGTGCTTGCGACACAAAATGCTCCTGATTGGTTAGAACATTTTTGTAGTAAACCTACACCCAAGCAAGCACCCAGCTCAGATGAAATACATGAGCTTCCTCAAAATGAGAAGAATCCTCTAATCAATACTGATCACTACACAGGATCAACAACTGAAGTTACACCTTCATTTTCTACCATCTCATCTAATACAACATCACGTAATAATTCATTTACAGAGTCTGATCAATTTTCAGACAGCTCTTCTCAATATTCCCTGGATTCTATAAATTCAATGCATGAGGCCACTGAATTAACTAGCTTATCACAGGAACCCAGAGAAACAAGTGAATCTGCAGATGAAACTCTTAGTGAAGCTGAAATAGCCAGTGAATCTGAACCAGAAAATGATAAAGCTGAAGCTGGAGCAGCTGCCGAAGCTGTAATTAAAGCTGAGGCTAAGCAAGAAGCCTTAAGCAACACAAGTAATGGTCATAATTACTCACACCAGCCTTCTAGTGCTAACAATGAGAAGACTATTATAAACCTTGTACACCAATTACTAGATTTATCTCCACCAGAACAATCAGTTGATTCTTTACAAGCTTTTAGTTTTCAGCTTGAGTCACTGTTAAATTCCTTCAGTAAAGAGGTGGATCACCCAACTGCTGAGTGGATGACTAAAATTATCATCCAGAGAAAATTGTCTAGTGACACACTCAATAAATTATATTTATACCAGAATGGTAATGTCCTGTCAATGTAGGATATATCTGCAGGTATGCGCAATATAAGCAATCAATCAGCAAACCAGCCACTTAATGCCTCTTCTGAATGCACCGAAACTGTACCCACATCAGTTTCCTTACCTGGAACTCCTAAAGTGACACTATCACTAGGTAACTAGGGTACTAATAATCAATGTAATAACAATAGGTCAAACACTGATTCATCAGTAAGGCCCAAGAGCCCCATAAGTGCTTCTAAGGGACCTAAGAGTCCAATGAGTATTCCCAAGAGCCCCATAATTGCTCCCCAGAGTACACAAAGTACTCCCAAGAGAATACATAACAAGCAAATGCAAACAGCAAAACTTTCACAACCTGCAGTTGCAGTTTCAGCTAAACCGGTGACCCCTAAACGAACTGTAGGATGGGGATCATGTTTGTTTTGCAATCAAAACCATTCTCTGTACAAATGCACTAATTACCCTAATAGAGACACACGAGTCAGACGACTCAAACAGTTACACAAATGTACTAGGTGTCTCAAATCACATAATGTTAATAGCTGTGACACCCCACTGAACACCTGCAATAGGTGTAGAAGGGGCAAGCATCATGCTGCACTGTGCAAATTAGTCAGGACAAATTATGTCAATCTTAGAATAGGAGGTAGAGAATCTACACCAGTACAATGCTGCAAGGTGCGAGATGTGTACAGCATAATTTCACCAGCATCTCAAGTGGATGCAACTTTGCCCACTGCCCAATTTAAAGTAAAGAGCAAAGGGGTCAAGATCACCACTCGTGGACTATTTGATCAAGGATCCCAGAGAACTTTCGTTACTCAGAAAGCGGCAGAGGCACTCAATTTACAACCAATCAGAAAGGTTAAATTAAACCTGTTGGGGTTCATGTTAAATCGAGGACCCCCAAGAATACTCAGTACTTCAACCGCTTGTACGACTAGGTAGTCAGGTCAAGGCTATCCAAGCCATTGTTGTAGATCAAATCCCTTTTGACCTAAATATTAAGGGTCTGGGGTACACAGCCCACTTCCTGCAGGAACGTGAAATTAATTTGGCTGACAACAAGTTAACGTCTCACCGCCTAAACAATGTAAATGTACTAGTGGGAGCAGACTATTATTAACAGTCCATAATTGGACATGTTAAACGATTGAGCATGAATATGGTCCAATCTGCAGGTGGCTACGTATTGACAGATAAACCTTTAAACCCGAAGAAGCCTATGTCTGCCAACAATAATAAATTAGTCAGCAGTAAATTATTTCTCCAGCAGCAAGCTAATATGAGAAACACAGCTGAGTAATGAATCCAGATTGAACGTAGTACAATTTATTTATTTATTTATTTTTTTTATTTTTATAAAAGAAATATACAAAGTATAGTACAATATACATAACATGAACAGAACAACAAAACATAAGTAGAAACACAGGCATAAAAGAACATTGCAGTACAAGACCCTAGAAACTCCAGGGACATAAGACCGAATACAAAATTAAACATAATAATGGACATACAACAAACGGACGCATACGGACATGGAAAGACACAACAACCATACACAGAATACACCAGACATGCATACATATACAAAAGTACATTTTTATAAAAGAAATACACAATATATAAACCAGACAATAGAAAACAAAGCATACATACATACAGGTCAAACATAGCAAAGTGCGAAAACACGGATGCAAACGAAACATACAAGAACCAAGAAACAAATTAAGGCACAATGAGAAAACCCCGAAACGGACACTGGAGCTTACACACCCACACACACACACACACACAAACAAACAGAATGTTACAAATAAATATCACATAAAGAACATAAAACACAACACAAACACCAAGTGCATAACACAAAACATACAAGAAAACAAGCCATGCAGGGGCAAGAACAATACCCACACCACCCACACGCACAGACAAGGACACCCACCTGTGAACGCAGGCACCGGGGAAACATCATGCACAATACAGACAGAAACCAAACACACCAATAAACCAATCACTCATACTTCTCCGGGTACTCCCGAGCAGGAAACCGTAAACAATAAGCCTCCCAAACAAGTTGGAGACTGTCAGAAATCGGACACCCAGGAGTAGCAGTAGGCCGAGGCATCTAATTCGGCACTCCCGAGACAAGACACTGCTCTCGAGGAACCCAGATGGTAGAAGGGCACCAGGACGCACCAAGTCATCACACTGAAAAGTCGCAGTTGTTGTAGATCCGTCGAGCACCTCTCCGGTCGAGAGGACAAAAGGGACAGGTTTCCCCCTAGGACGCTGGGCACACGGGCGCACACTGGGAAGCACATCTGACTGCACTGCAGGCCGCACACCGGCCCGCCCACTAGGGCGTGCACACCATTCGGTGTCAGGAACCGCACCGATACCCGCGGAGGGTGGCTCCGCAAGGGCCCTAGAGCCCCCACCAACCGGAACAGGAGCAGAGGCCCCCCGCTTCACATCCTTCGTCAACACCACCACAAGGTCGCTCTTACCAGGGGCAACAGCCCACTGAGGGCAGCCACCAGCAGGAGGCACAGCATCCAACTCAGAAGGCACCACAGGAGGCAACACAGCGTCGGCCACAACATCATCCTCCATTTCATCCCGCTCCTCTGCCCACGACCGGCGAGGTGACGCACCCCGAGCCGATCGACGGCGCTTAAACAGAGGCTGCTGATCGTCGGAGCTGTCACACTCAACAAGCGGTGACCCAGAAGAACCATCGACAGGCGGCCCCAAAATCGGGGCAGCACGTTCCCGCAGAACAGCAGCCTCAACAACGCGGGGCAAAAAGCCACCACTAGGAACGGAGACCGGAGACGGAGAAGGAAGAGACACAACAGGCGGAAGGGAAGACGTCAGCACACGTGAGGTATCCAGGGATGGCGACCATACCACCGCACCGTCAGCCCCGGGAAGCACACGGCCTCCAGCAGGAGACTCAGGCACCACCCCAACAGCATCCCCCAAGGTCACCGGATGCGGATGCACGTCCACAGTCATCGAACGATGAAGGTTCGAAACAGGCGCCCCCAGGTCCCCCGAGCTCACCGGCGGGGCACACACATCCGGTCCAGACGCATCGACATCCGGAACCGCCGCAGGATCCACACCAGGCACGAGCACAGAGCGAGAATCCGCCGGGGAGTCCACACGCACAGATAAGCGATGAAAATCATCCTCTAGGAAAACTGAAGGGGCATCTGTATGAGGAGCGTCACAACCGGCCGCGACGTGGCCCTCAGCACCACACCGGAAACACGTCCGGGTCTACCCCTGATAGAAGGTCCTCAGAGACAGCCCACGATATGAGACCCTGGACGGTATAGGGCTTGTGAGCCGCATGACAAGCGTGTGTGAACCCAGCCGGACCCCCTTCAGTCGGCCTGCACTCAAAGTGTTGAACCCGTGCTTCACCACCGACCCAAACCGCGTAAACAAGGCCATGAGGGCCGCCTCTGGGAAGGTCACCGGCACGCCATGAATACTCACAAACGTCAAGGGCCCCCAGGGATCCGAGATCTCTACAGACACAGCCGAATCCGGAAGAGGAAGCATGCGGCCATTCCAGCGGGCCACAAACTCCCGGTATACAGTTGACTTGGCGAATGACACCGCAACACGGGCGGGCGACAACTTCTCTAGGCCCAGGAGCTCGGAGACGTCAACACGGAGGACGTCGAGGAGGGCAACTTCTACAACGGGCCATCCCACATCAGCAGAAAAATCCAACCGCACTGTGTCTAGTCTTCTGATACGGCTAGTACCAGCCCCGTCCATACTGGCAGGTGGGGCCCCGACCAGCGGGAGCTCCACACCCCCCCACAGCAACAGCCACTCAGCAACGGCAAACGACCACTGACAGCCAGAGCTCGACGTCTGCACCCTCTGGTGGCGCAGCCAGGAATCACCCGTAGTACAATTAGTATTCGCCGAGATGTTTCATAGCTCTCAGTGAAAATCAGTGGTCCGTACCTAAACAAGTACATTTCACAGCGACCAAGCCATTGAATCTAATGCAGACTTAGAATTTATTCTCGACGAGTAATAATTGACCACACTCAGTCTCCCTAGGTAATTAATAATATTAGGATAGAGAATCTAGCACTCCCTAGGTAATCAATAATATTAGGCTAGAGAATCTAGCACCCAATGCATCTAACATTTCCTGAATTCAGCAGTAACACGAAGTCATCAAGCAACTTTTAAATTTGTAAATTCACTAGGACCAAGGTCCACAATACCTGCGCTTAAGGTTTGCCAAGAAAACCTTATTAATTCAACGTTTTCTGCACTAAGAATTAGTGAAAATTACTTGCATCAATTTTTGTTTGAACTGTTTAATTTGAACTGTTTAATTTTAATTTTCTCGCCATGACAATTGTGGATTCCGTCCTCTGCCGCTGGAGGGCGCGGACGTCGGGCTCTGGCTGCCAGTAGCGGTTTGTCGCTGCCTGGTGGTGATTGCTCGTTGGTGTGGGGCGCCGGCTGACTGTGGCGGAGGTCAGTAATATTGCGGCGGCTGGTGGTGGCCGCATCCACGGTGTGAATACTGCTCGTCTGGAGTTCTCTGCGGCGGTGGATTGGGAACTTGTGGCGACTGCGCTTCTGGATGCCCTGATTGTGGATGTTAAGGATCTCCTAGGTCTCGAGAAATTTTCTCCCACTCGAGTGGCGGTGACGTTTGCCACGTCACCTGGATACGAGCAGTTTGTGGGGCATTGGAACGAGCGGACGACTCTCCTTCCTTAGTCCGCTGTTTCAGTGACTGTCTCTGACCCGTGGGGTCCACTGACCTTTGTGAGCGTGCACGGGGTACCTGTTATGTTTCCTGAGGCGGAGCTTTCCTCTGTGTTTGCGAGGTATGATTCAGTGATGCGTCATCGATACAACTTGTTTAGTGCCGGGCGGCTGCGGGGCCTCTGTCTGGGTACTCGCACGCTACATATGCACCTCACGGAGTCCATCCCCTCTAAGGTTATGTGCTGTGGTCTTCTACTCCGTGTTTTCTATGCAGGGCAGGCCCGCACGTGCTTCCGCTGCGGGGAGGAGGGCCATGTTGCTGCCCAGTGTGAGGTTCCTCGCATGGAGGCTGCTTCTGTGTTCAGTGTGGGGGATTTTCCCCCCCTGCGTGAGAATGGTACCTCCCTGGCCAGGCCTCGGCATGAGGATGTGCCTGGTGGTGCACCTGCGACTGTTGTGTCTGGTGGTTCGTCTTTGCCTGTGGTGTCTCCTGTACCGGCTGTGGTGAAGGACGTGGCTGCTCCTGCTTCCCGTCTTCTAATTCCGGTGGATGTGGAGGTGCATCCTGTTCTTGTGCTTCGATAGTGGATGGGCATGGTGATGGGAGTGTCGTATCGGTGCCTCCCGGTGTGGGCGGTGCGTTCGCTGAGGGTGATGGAAGCGGCGTCGATGGTGACAGCGTTCCTGTTGCCTGCATTGCGCATCCGCTTTCCGTTCCCCCTATGGGTGCGAACCATGAGGGGGCGTCATCCTCCCCTGCTCCTCGCCGGAAGCGCGATGCGGGGGGGCGCTCACGCAGTGGAGAGCCTCCTGGCAAACGGGTTGAGGCTACACGGAGTTGTGCCTTGGGTGGTGAGCGCCCCCCCCCCCCCTCCTCCTCCTAATTCTCCTATGTCTGATGTGAATTCTGGAGGTGATGCAGTGCCGGATGGCAGCAAGATTTCCTCGTCGGTGGTGGACGTCGGTGATACCTGGTCAGTGGCGGCGGGGTCTCGGCGTGCTTCGCAGGGTGATGCCGGCACTGCCCGCTTCCTGAGGGATCAGAGGCCCGGCGTTCTGGTGGATTCCCCGGCGGTGGGGCGGCAGCGGGTTGAGCCTCTGGATGCTGACAACTCCTCTGCAGTGGGTGGCACTGTGCCCCCTGATGAGCCTGGAGGGGCTGGGGGTCATTGATGGGTTCGATGGCGCCTGCTATTGTTTGTGCGTCTTTGAATGTTCGTGGTCTGAATGCTCTGGCGGTCCAATTGGGCCTTGTGGATGTGCTTCGGGAGCAGTGTGTGGATGTGGCTATGATCCAGGAGCACAATGTTCGGGATGTGTCTGTTTTGCAGGGGTTGTGTGCTGAGTATCATGTTGTGTTGAGCCCGCCGAGGACATCCTTTGGAGGGACGCTGATGTTGTTTGCGCGGAGGGCATCTATTTCCGTGCTTCACACGGAAATGGATGAAGAGGGGTGGGTCTTGTTTGTTCAGGCTGAGTATTTGGGGGTTGTGATTCCGTTCTTGACGGTGTACACCCCTTCTGGGGTGGCGCATCGTCATGACAGGGAGCTGTTTTTTCGGGAGGGGCTTCTGCCATACCTGCGGCATGATACGCAGGATTTAATCCTTGGAGGGGATTTTAATTGTGTTACGTGTGTGCGGGATTGCTCTAGTACTCACCCTCGAAATGTTTCGGCCACTTTAATTGAGGTTTTGCGTGCGTGCGGGTTTCGAGATGTGGCTGTTTTGTGTGGCGGCTCATTGGAATATACCTTTGCTGCGCGTGGGGCGAGTTCTAGGTTGGATAGGTTCTATGTTTCTGGTGGGGAGTGTTCGGTTTTTGATTTTCGCACGATCCCGGTGGCCTTCTCGGATCATTGTTTGGTTGTTGTCCGGGTTGGTGTCCGGAGTCAGGTGCGGGTGGGGCCTGGGTGGTGGAAGCTAAATTGCCGGTTATTGCGTTGTCCACGTATTTGTGCGCAGTTTCGGGCCTGGTGGGTTGGCAATGTTGCCCGGAAGGTTGATTTCTCCTCTTTGTTCGTTTGGTGGGAGTATTGTAAGGTGGAGTGTCGGAGGTTTTTTGGGATTGTTGCTAAGCGGGAGGCAGCCGGGAGGTTTGGTCCTCTGCGGTTACTTCAGGCGCGTTTGTCTTGTTTATGTGTGGTTGAATGCTGGGGTTGACTGCTTTAGTGCGATTTCTGAGTGTAAGGAGCGGATTTGTGATTGCGTGCGGTGTTGGCTCACGGTGTTCGCGTGCGTGCTCGTGTGGCTGTGTGTGTGGATGGGGAGAGGCTCTTTCCCTTTCTTTTAGGGAGGGAGAAGGCTGCTCGGGGTTCCATTCTTCTCAAGGGCCTTCGGCAGCCTGATGGGTCTGTGCTTTCAAGCACGGAGGGTGTTCTGATTACCGCGCGGCGGGAGTTGGAGGCGCTCTATGGTGTACTCGCGAGTTCCTTTTTGGACAGGTGCTTCCCCGGTTTGTCGCAAGCGGAGTGTGCCCGGTTGCAGGATGTTTCCATGGTGGAGCTCCTGGAGGTGGTTCGGTCGTTTCGTTCAGGGAGAGTGCCGGGTGCGGATGGTGTGCCCATTGAGTTCTACCTTACCTTTTGGGATGTGTTGGGGGAGGTGCTTTTGGAGGAGGTGCAGGCGTGTTTGCGGTTGGGTGCTCTCCCTGATTCCTTTTGTGACGGGATCGTGCGGCTGCTCCCAAAGCCGGGCGATTTACAGTTGTTTTCGAATTGGAGGCCTATTACGCTCTAGAATGTTGACTATAAAATTCTGTCTAAGGTTTTAGCGCGTCGCTATCGCGGTGTCGTTGCATCGGTGGTCTCTGTGGAGCAGTTTTGTGGTGTGCCTGGCCGTAACCTGATGCATTGCAATGCTTTATTTCATGACGTGCTTCTCTATGCATTCGAGTATCGGCTTTCGGCGGCTATGATCAGCTTGGACTGGTCAAAGGCCTTCGATTGGGTGCCTGTGGAGTTTGTTTTTAGTGCTCTGGAGCGGCTTGGGTTTCCGGCGGTGTTTGTGGGTTGGGTCCGTTTGTTGTATGTCCGGAGTCGCAGTCACGTTTGTGTGAATGGGTTTTTTAGTTCCTTTTTTCCTATTTGCCGTTCCGTTCGTCAGGGGTGTCCCATGTCAATGCTTTTGTATGTGATTTTTCAGGAACCTCTCTTTCGGGCGGTGAAAGCATGTTCCTTGATTGTGCCTCCTTGTCTACCGTCCGGTCTTCGGCTGCCCATTTGTGGGTATGCTGACGACACCGTTCTGTTTGTAGCTTCGGAGGGTTCTGTTGGAGCTGTCCAGGACGTTCTCCTGTGGTTTGAGTCCGCCACGGGGGTCGTTCTTAATCGGGTGAAGTCGGGGTTGATGGGGATCGGTGTGTGGGCCTCCCGCCTGGTGTGGGATACGTCGTGGTTTCCGGTGGTCTCCTCGCTTTGGGTTCTTGGGGTTACTTGGTTTGCCTCCTATGACTGCTCCTTGGAGTGGAATTGGGGTGCTGTCTCTCGGTTGGTTGGGGTTGTGGTTGGTCTCTTGTCGCATCGTCCTTTGACGATTTATCAGCGGGGTCTGCTTGTTTCGTGCAAGGTCTTGTCGCGTGTCTGGTTTGTGGCTCGATGTTTCCCGTTGGATCGTCGGAAGGCCTTGGATTTGGAGTGTATGGTGTACAGATATGTATGGTGTGGGCGTTATCAACCGGTGCGCCGTGCGACGTTGGTGTTAGGGGTGAGGGGGGTGTTGGCATTCCTGACGTCTTCATGAAGGCCAAGGCCCTCTTCTGGGTCACGTTGCATCAGAGGCTGGTTCTCGGTGGGGGGTTGAATACGCTGGGTGTTTTTTTCTGCTCACTTCGCTTCAGTTATTTGGTTGATTTGGGGGTTTGTCAGGAGGTGGCCTTGTTTAGCCCCCCTGTTTATTCTTGGGCCGTGGGGATTCTTCGGGAGCTCTGCCGCCATCCTGGGTTTCTGTCATTCTCATGCAAGGCTGTGTATGGGGTGTTGTTGCCCTGGGTGCGACCTCGAGTAGAGGGATTATTCCCGTGTTGGGATTGGGGTGGTATCTGGCTGTGTTTGGGGGAACGGTTCTTGGCGCCTCAACAGCGCGAATTGCTGTTTCGGTTTCTGCATTTGTTGCTGGCGACGAATGAGCAGTTGTGTATACTTGGCTTGCGTGATTCTGAGGAGTGTGTTCATTGTGGTTTCAGTGAATCGCAGGTGCACGTGTTTTATTTTAGTGTCCGGTTGCAGGGGTTGGTGGACTGGTTTCGGGATGTCCTGGAGGTGTTTTGTGGTCCGGGTTGTCGGGGTGATGTTTTGCAGTTTTTGTTTTTGTATTTTCCGGGTTATTCGCGGCGCGTGCGTAATACGTTATGTGTTTTGGTTGCAGATTATGTGTTTTGTGTGTGGGTTGGGAGGCGGGAGGGTTTTGGGGTTACCCGAATTTTAGGTTTTTTGCGGGGGCGCATGCGGTTTACCTGGTGGTGGTTGCAGTGCACTTTTCCGGAAAATTTTGGTCGGTAGTTCACGGTTGCCAATGTTCGTGGGGTTGCCTGTGGGTCGGTGGGTGCCTTGGTGAGCAGGTGATGTTCTCGTCTTGGGTGGGGTTGGGGTGTTGGTGTGGGTTTGGAGGGGTTGGGGTGGTTTTAGGGTTTGGTTTGCTATGCGCTCCCTTCCCGTTTCTTTGGGCTTCCTTGGCGGGGGTTGCGTGTGATTGTGTCTCCCCCCTTGTGATGCTGCTGCTCCTGTGTGTGTGTGTGTGTGGTGTGTTTCAGTGTCTCCGGGTGCCGATTGTGTCCGTATGCGTGTGGGTGTGTGGGTTTGAGGGAGGTTTTGGCTCCTGCGTGGGCCTGGGTTTTCTGCTGTACTATTTTCTACTGTGCTATTTGTGGCCATACTTCGCTTTGGCCTGTGACCCATTATTTTGTGTGTATGGGTGCTGTGTGGTGTGCGGTTGTAGTGTGGGTGGGTATGTGTGTGTTTGTCTTGTTGTTTAGGGTGTGTTTTGTGTGTGTGTACATAATTTCTTCTCATTTTGTATATGTCTTATACCTTGGTAGCGGGTTTATGATCCTATTCTCCTTTGTTCCTCTGTGTGTGTGATAGGTGTGGTTTTGTGCACGTGGTTCTATATCCACATCTGTCTCTGTTATATGTTTTTGGTTCCAGGTGTGTTTTATGTTATTTAGGTACGTTATTGTTTTCTTTATTTATCATGTATTTTTCTTTGCTATGTTCTGTGTTGCTATGTGGATATGTCCTGTTTAGCCTATTGTTTCCATGTACTGTTTTCGCTATTATTTCCATGTACTGTTTAGCCCATTGATTCCACGCAGTTCTCTTTACTCGCCGCTTGTGTTTGTTTTACGGTTTCTGTAATTGTGTTTAGTGTACAGAATTTTTGTTCCTGTGTACTGTTCTTTCTTTGATATACTTGATATGTACAGGTTTTCGTTGTTTTGCGTGTTCTTGTATTTGTTTATTTATATAAATAAAAAAAAAAAATCTGCAGGTGGCTACTTATTGACAGGTAAACCTTTAAACCCGAAGAAGCCTATGCCTGCCAACAATAATAAATTAGTCAGCAGTAAATCATTTCTCCAGCAGCAAGCTAAGATGAGAAACACAGCTGAGTAATAAATCCAGATTGAACGTAGTACAATTAGTATTCGCCGAGATGTTTAATAGCTCTCAGTGGAAATCAGTGGTCCGTACCTAAACAAATACATTTCTCAGCGACCAAGCCATTGAATCCACTGCAGACTTAGAATTATTCTCGACGAGTAATAATTGACCACACTCAGTCTCCCTAGGTAATTAATAATATTAGGCTAGAGAATCTAGCACCCAATGCATCTAGCATTTCCTGAATTCAGCAGTAACACGAAGTCATCAAGCAACTTTTAAACTTGTAAATTCACTAGGACCAAGGTCCACAATACCTGCGCTTAAGGTTTGCCAAGAAAACCTTATTAATTTTTTTTCTTTTTTAATTATAAAACACATAAATGCAATATAAAAACAGTTACCCATCCAACTCATTACACAGTGAGTTGGATAGCACACACATTGCTCATAAGAAAATTGAAACAATCAACACAAAACAGGTGATTAAACTACCCATCCCTCAGCACAGAAGGAAAATTACAGTACTGACTAATAAAGGCGTATGATGGGGAACATAAATGAACACAACACAAGGGAAAAGCATATATCCATCCACTTAAACATGTACAAAACCCATGAAACACTTGAAAACATTAGTAGCATTTTACCCAATGAAAACATTTCCCAAAACACCCCACTAAACAACACACCTAAGGCATACAGACCAAAAGGCCAGACACATGATACAAAAACAAAGACCAAGGACAAAAAAATGCATAAAAGAAAGAAAAGCAATATACAAAAATGACAGTAATAAATTAACAATGTAAAACAGCGTAAACAAATACAAAGCAAATTACTCAGTTTTAAAGCACACAGTTCAGTTACAACACGCAACAGCCAACACAAACATATATATACACATACATATATATATATACACATACATATATATATATACATACACATATAGTTTTGTTTTCCTTTTCCATATAAAGTCATTAAATAAATATACATTCAAACCCTAGCAAATACAGACCTATCTCACACAACCCAAACCCAGGACACGAATAGTAAAAAGGTAACAGAAGAAATGCACAAATGAGAAGGTACCCACTCAAGGAAAACAGAACACATGTTATGTCAAAGGCCACATATGTACTATGGCAGGGCATAATAAAAAGGACCCAAGAATCAAAAACGAAATACACACATTACACTCCGAACCCGGAGAAAGCATGAAAAAAAACAGTAGATAAAACTAGTTAACTATATAACAAAGCCGGAAACAACCGGAAAACCGGAAACAATGTAACAGGGGGTCACAGCATCCCTTAAAATACACGTATACACATTAGTACCCGTACCACCCAGAAACTGGGAAAACAGGGAAGCACATCATAGGGACAGGTCATGTAAGGAATCCAGGAAACCATACCTCAAACAAACTCATACACATAGCACCACAAACATCCGTATGGTACCCCAGCCACAATACCATCATAGTGCTATGCAGTGATACACACAGTGCCATCCCGCAAACCCATCACAAGAAGAAAGGAAGACACACGGACAACAGGTCATGTCGCGCGCAAACCCAGCACATACACACACTCGCACAAATGGAGATTGAATCCCACAGGTAAACATTACACATTGACAGCATGCCAACAACCAACGTCAAAACAAAACGGAACCCAGAACACTAACAGCCGCCAACTGAAGAGTATAGTACAAACGTACAAACACCTCAGGAGGAGGAAAAAAAACAGAGGCCCAACAAAACCAGAACGACACACACAAAGCAGGAAAAAACAAAATTGATAACCCAGCAACGTCCCTGAACCCCAGGAAACCCAAGACACATGGCAACCAACCTACGGAGCCCAGAGTCCATCAAACCCACAAAACGAAAGCAAACTACAATCCCAGTACCCCCCCCCCCCACAAAAAAACACGTAATATACTACCCATAACACACATAAGTATCAGTAAAATGGTCCCCCAACACCTCCCCAAGCAACCAACGTAATTCCCATTTCGAGTAACGTAACCGACCTTCCAAAAACCCCAACATTCTATCCACTGAATACCCCTCCCGCCTCCCAACCCACACACAATAAAGATAATCCGATAGAACCAAAAGCACAGTATTGTGGACCCTCCTACAAGGAGCCTGAACATCAAACATCAATAAACGTAAAGGGGAAATATGATACACTGACCCGCAAAAACGCACAAGCGTCCTATTCAACCAATCCACCAACCCCGCCCGGCCTGGGCAAAAATAAAACACATGAAACGCAGTCTCCAGCCCACCACACAGGTCACACCCAGCACTATATTTAATCCCCAACCTCAGTAGTCGCTCGTTAGTCGCAAGCGACTCGTGTAAATACCGGTACAGGAATTCCCTCTGCGACGGAGCTAGAAACTTCATATGGAATGATTGCCACACCACCATCCAAGCAAAAAGAGGAAACGAGTCTTCCACAGCAGGGGCGACAAAAGGACGCAATTCCTCATACACCCTCCGACACGTAAAAACAAGAACCCCTCCACACGACAAAGCCTCCGGAGGACATCAATTGCACAAGTATAAAAGGGAGGCGATAGAAACGCAATCTCTCTACACAAGGGTAACCTCAACAGAGAATTTACACGCATCGTACAATAATATGACCCCAGAGAGAACACACCGTTACCCTCCAAGAGCCCCTTCCTAAACGAGACAAAAAATATTGCCAACGCCTTATAGTATACATCGAACAATCCAATCCCGCCTCGCAATTTTGGCAAACAAAGCGTAGACCTACGTATCGGACAATACTTCCCACCCACAAGTATCGAAAAAAACCTTATTAATGGCCAATGCAAACTGCCGACTCAACGGAAAGGTATGAGCCATGTACCAAACTTTGGACAGAACCTTGCAGTTAAGTAGCAGCCCCCTCTGAAACAAAGTCAACCTCCTCCCATACAAACATGAAATTGAACCCAAAACTCTTCTAGAGACTGCCTCCCAATTCTCCTGCAGGGACATCGCATACGTTTTACACCACCGGATGCCAAGAGTCTGAATCGAGTCCACAATCGGGAACCAAGAACCCCCCCACGAAGGCCGAGAAGCCCAGGCACCAAGCCCCATCATACAGGATTTCTCCCGATTTAGCACTGCCCCCGTCGCCCGATGAAACCGAGGCAGTACATCCTGCACCACAAGAACTGACTCCTCTGTGGCGACAAACACAGTCGTGTCGTCCGCATACCCTACAACGGGTACCGGCAAACCATTCGGGAGACGCGGCGGCACATTATGATGGGACCGCAAAGCCATATACAGAGGTTCCTGAAACAGAATAAACAGGACCATAGAAAGGGGGCAACCCTGCCGGACCGACCTCCCAAGGAAAAAGGGGGCACTCAATACCCCGTTAATACAAACACTACTCTTGCATCCCCTATACAGCATTCTGACCCAAGAGACAAACTGCGGCCCAATCCCAACCCTCTCCATCACCTGAAACACAAAACTCATATCCACCCTATCAAAAGCCTTGGACCAATCTAAATTTACCATGGCCGATGGAACAACATTATCCGAAAGATAATAAATCATATCCCTCATCAAATTATTGCAGTAGACAATCGACTTACCCGGAACACCACAAAACTGCCCCGGTGAAATACATTTCCCCAGAACCAACCGAAGCCTATTCACCAGTATCTTGGACAGAATTTTATAATCCTGGTTCAGGAGAGACAACGGTCTCCAATTTGAGAGTAGCTGCACATCCCCAGATTTCGGCAGGAGACGAATAATACCAAATGACTGTGACCCACTAATAACACCATGCCTCAGGTTATACCACACCACCTCTGAGAAGTCCGACCCAATCACCCCCCATAAACACTTATAGAATTCCGCCGGCAACCCATCAGACCCAGGCGCCTTCCCATTCGCTAACCCTCGAACCACCTCCCAAATCTCCCTATCCGTAAACTCTCTCAGTAATGGCACATTGTCCTCAACAGACAACACATTCTGGCAAAAACTAAGAAAATGCTCACAATCCGCCAACATACACACTACCATTCTATACTAACCCTCCAACTCTTCCTGAACGTAACACACCAACCCATCAGTATTAGTGAGGACCGTTCCATCTACCCTGCGAATACCAGTCATAACGGTAGAGTACCTAGGAGACTTAACCTTACCCAATAAGTGTGCAGAGACTTTCTCTCCCTCTACACGCTCAGACGTCAATAGACGGATATGGATACCCTGAGCCACCTCCTCCCGCAACCCATTTATCCGTCTCTTCAGCAATACAATCTCATCATACCTATCCAAACCCTGGTCCATGAGCCCATAAAGCTGACGCAATAGAGCCTGCAACATTCAAACGACCATACCGTTCCGATGCAAGACGCTTCGAGAAACGAACAAAGAAACGTTTGCACTCCACCTTACACCAGTCCCACCAATCTAGCAAAGACACAAAATCAAATTTCCGCAGCACTAGCGCTCTCCACATCACTCCAAATTCCTCCACCACCAACGGGTATCTAAGCAAATCACAATTTAGCTTCCACCAACCCCTACCCAATCGCACCTGATCATTGACAACAACGCCCACCACCACCATACTATGGTCCGAAAAACAGACCGGAACAGTGGCCCAAGAGCGGACCTGACCATAAGATTTGTGCACATACACGCGATCAAGGCGAGAGCCATAATCCCTACTAACAAAGGTATAGGCCGGGACACCACCCGCCAGGAAACAAGTATCACGGAAGTGCATAGATTGCAACGTCCTAACTAAAGCAGGAGAGACAGACGCCTGAGCACGAGTGCTACAGTCCCGGACTAAGATTACACAATTAAAGTCACCACCAAAAATCATCCTTCTTGTGTCATTCCGTAAAAAATAAAGCAAACCATCCGAGAACAACTCCTCCCTCTCAGCTCGCCTATGCGTTCCTGAGGGCGCATACACATTCAGCAAGGGAATCACAGAACCCATAAACGACACATGCACCAAAATCACATTACCACAGTCATCCAATTCCGAACTCACTACCCCCATGTTCGCCCTCTTTGCCAACAAAATCATCGTGCCACCCTTTGATAACATAAGAGGGTTCAGCAACACCTCCAGTTGGTCCATACACTTATCATTATGCTCCTGAATAAATATAACATCCAACTTGTGATAGCAGGCCACCAACACAAGCTGACGTTGCTTCAAACGGCAATTCTGCCTATTAACGTTCAATGTTGCACATTTCATCCACACATCCATTGAGAAAAAATAACAGAGAAGACCACATTCACACAACACTACCACTACAACCCAGGGTAGCATCGCACCCAACAGAAGAGCCCTCAACCCCATCTCCCAAAACTACTGGAGTGGGAGCCACTTCTGCAAGTTTACCCAGAGAACTCTTCTGGAGCTTTACCACCAAATCTCCCCCTACCGACTCTTCCTGGACCCCTTTCACAATATCCCACCAATCCACATTCCGTGTACCACCAGGTGGTGGATCACTCCCGCGAATTTTAGAGACTCCATTATCCATCACAGATACGCCCCCACCAGAAGGCGGAATACCCGAGTCGGACGGAACCATAGGGTCACACCGCACAGCCGTCAAGGAAGGGGGGGGTGCCGTCTTCCAACCTCCTCCGTGCATCTAGGATATTCTGAAGAGACCTTCCAAATTTCCGCCGCTTCATACTGTGCTGCCCAGCGCCAACAGGCAACAGGCAATCTGCCTCACGTCGTCCAGAACCGCGACTAGGAGCATGTACATCCTCCATATGTACATATCCATATGCCACCACCTCAGTTGTTCGAGCAGCAGACCGAGCCATATCAACACCATCACTGATCGCTTGCTGCGGGTTCCGATGCACACCAAAAGACTCAGCATTGGAGCACCCATCCACCGATGAAATGCCCACCACTGCATCTACCACCTCACCAGAGCAGGTAGGCACCGCAGCACACTCGCCTTCGGAGCTGGTCTGCACGGGCACGCACGGGCTTGTAGAGAGATCGACATTCCCACTAGACCTTTCAGGAGACGCTACAGCAGTACGGACGTCATCCTCACCAGGAGATACCACTGAGGCAGCACTCTTAGGACCCAGATTTGCATCATCTACCACTGGATCCGGTCCCATACAAGGGGCACTGCTCAAAACTGATAGATCTTCTTACTCGTGCAAGGGAGGAAAATCATTTTCATTGAACAGATTAACCCGATCATCCATCCTGGTGGTGCAGGCAGCAGCCACATGGCCAACATGACCACACTTGAAACCTGTCCGAGTCTGTCCCCGGTAGAAGAAGCCGACCGTATAGCCAGCAATCGAAAGTGAGGAAGGCACATTCCCACGAAGGACCATTCTTGCCGTCCTGTAACCATTCATGAGTCCTTTGACGGCTCCAGACGTGTGCTTACACACACACGAATAAAGTCGACACGCCCATACCTGGCAAGCGCCCGACGGAGAAGATCCTCTGACATTTCAATTGCAGCATTTTTAATTGATACGTACGTATACTCCACACTCAAATTCGCCACCCTCACAGAGCCCCGACCGTTGCTCAGCCGCACCTCCCGATCCTCATACTGTTCAATAAACTGCCTGAACAAGCAATTCTCAGCGAACTTCACCACCACTCTGTCCTCGCTAATGATCTGCAAACCAACAAGATCTTCCACCTTCACTTTCATAACATCAAACAGCGTATTGCTGATGACTCCAATGTCCACTTTACAGGTGAACGTCAGCCCTGCCGACTCCTTCCTCCGCAGTGGCGGCACGTAAGTCCCCATACTGAGACGAGTAAGTAGTCACCCCGCAGTGGCAAACGACCACTCGCCAGGGCAACCGAGAAGCGTCCAATAGAAACACCAGCAGAGAGACATCAGGAACGTCCGACCTGGCTGGTGGTTCGACCACGACTCCCAGGTTTGCCAAGAAAACCTTATTAATTCAACGTTTTCTACACTAAGAATTAGTGAAAATAACTTGCATCAATTTTTGTTTGAACTGTTTAATTTTCGTTTCTGCTGAATTATTGTAAGAGCGCAGCACGAACAAACTTGCGAAACTTACCAATACGTAAGTGAATCTACAGAGAAATAATAACCCGTGAAACGTTTAGGTTGGGAAAATGTTACAAATTATCTTTCAATAGAATTAATCGTGGCAGTAATTAAATTTCCAGCAACCTTAGGTTTCCTTTCGTTTAATGCATTACCATTAAACCATCAGCATTGTTACTGATGGTACTCATGCTTAATGAGCTCAATATAGCTCACTTTTGAGTTAACGTAGATATTTGAGCACTTTAATGTTCCCCATGCCAATACGAGCACTGCTCGCCATGACAATTGAACGCTACAATGCTCCACTTCGTTAATTCGAGTTCAATATAACTCACTCTGAGTTAGCGTAACAATTGAGCGCTTTAATGTTCCCCCATGTTATACAAGCACTGCTCGCCATGATAATTGAACGCTACAATGCTCACCCGCGCTAATTCGAGCGCTGCTCACCAGAGAATCTGCCTAGATTCCGTGCTTAGCTATTCTTCAACAAGGATCTTGCACTGATAACCCGAGCTGATCTTACAGCTGACCTGTGAATTAACGTAATAATTGTGTCTTTATTGTTCCCCATGTGAATTCGAGCTCAATATTGCTCGCCATGATAATTGAACGTTACAATGTTCCACCTCGTTAATTCGAGCTCAATATAGCTCACTCTGTTAACTGTTAGTTCGAGCTCAATATAGCTCACTCTGTTAACTGTTAGTTCGAGCTCAATATAGCTCACTCTGTTAACTGTTAGTTCGAGCTCAATATAGCTCACAATGTCAACGAGCTCAATATAGCTCACCCTGTTAACGAGCTAAATACAGCTCACAATGTTAATTCGAGTACATTACTGCTCACAATTTTGCTAGAGTAATTCCACAAAGAATTAGTGAGTTATCACAATTAGCTTAGTCCTCTACTTAGGTAGGTTAGAAATTTAAACCATCTATTTAGGTAGGTTTTAGGGACTATAGTTAGTGTCAGCTGAGTACTAGCCTAGTCTGTACTCACAATTAATTACATTTGACTATACTTATAGAGACTGATTTAATATACTGCAATTCAATTAGCTCATAAGTCAGAATGACTAGGGCTACTAATCTCACTGTCGACTCAGAATCTTCCTTGATTATAATGAATAAACCTTTTCAGTTCTCTAATATTATATATTATTTAGCCAGTTAGCAACTTAGTTATACCATTAGTCAGAATGACTACTGCACGGCAGTGCATATTAAATCAAATTTCCTCATTTGAGTTTGGGGTGATCACAATGCTCCGTGATTTTATTATCTAGTAACTTAATAGTTACTAGATAATAACAGACCCTAGACAGTGACCTTACTGTAGTGTCAGAGTCTCCTCGATCTTAAATGACACAATAATATTTTATTTACTGTATAATAATGTAGAATACAACTTATACAATAATGTTATCAGTTCTTTAGAACATTTTCTGAGTTTACCTACAATTCAGCAACTACGTAATACAACCTTTACATGTCACTGCGACCCTAGTTGTTGAGTTTATTGTAAGCTTTAGAGAGTTCTTGATTACAGAAAAGTTAATCATTTAATATTTTAACATTTAACATGAGTTCCCTAAGTAGACTTAGAGTCTTATCTGTCTCTGACAGATTCGGGACATTTGTTACTAACGTACTAATTTACTAATCCATAATATAACTTCGGAATGGGTACGCCAGTACTCAGAACTGCGACCCGAGTATTCCCCCCCCCCCCCCCCCGAGTTATGTTGGAAAGTTTCCAACACAAATACATCATTTCTTATATTACAATACATCATTACTGTATTTACCACAGTAACTATTAATCCTACTAACTGAAGCACTAATATAAATTAATATTTCTATCTGCACGTCATTTGCTGAAATTCTCACCACATCGAGAGGCAGGATTGCGTCATATACTGTCTAGCAAGACATATTTATTACCAATATGTTAGAGAATTGAATAAGGTTCTCTACTTTTATCAGTCTTCTGTATAATAAATAATTACTGATAATATACCCATTAATGATCCAATAACTGAGAGTTATTAACTAAAAATATCACTAAATAACAGTTTTATCTGTTATATACAAACGCCATGAAAATTCTCCCCATTTCTCGTTAATAAGGACACTGTGCTTAATCAACACCATCTAGCAAGAATATAAAAAATATTTAATTCCCTACAATTGCAAACCTATTCTCTTTAACGCATTACGTAAGTAATTACACGGAAAAGAATTCTCCGTCCTTACTAAATTCTATTGTGAATGTAAAGGGGTTGAGGGGGACGCTAGCGGGGAGGAACCATATTAATACCGACGATATGTGAGGAGTGGCGTGGCTGACGAGTCGCACAGCATTAGTCGCGTGGTACCTCCACAGACGGCCGCCATTCAATATCATCACGTGGTCTAAAGTGCTCAACAATCAAATTTCCATGATTGCAGCGTGTAGGCGAGCATGTAACAAGTTGTCTTTCTTCACCAAGGATGTTCACTACTGGTTTCATCTTTATTGGGATCTGGTGATCACGTGGACGAGTAACGAAACGGACTTAATGAAGTCGTCTTACAGCTAAGACATATGTTTTCGTAGAAATTTGAATAAGACTATTAGTAGTTTCTATATATAAATTCATATATTGGATAGTTAAAAGAAATAATCTAACGCAAGAATTTATTACTCAGTACTTAATGAATTTACATTTATTATTTCTTGATATTTAATAATCTGTCAATATATTAATTAGTTATTATGTCATATCTTGAATCTACATTCTAGTTCAGTTTTTGCCATGTTACTAACCCTTTAATGAACTAGTGACTAACCACACTGGTTCCTAGATATATATGAACTTCTAGAATTAAACCCCAATGTTGATAGTTGAGGCTTTAACTTTAATCAATTAATAATACAGTCTATTCATTGTCTTAAGTGATTGTTAAATCAATTACCATACATAGGCACAGGTTCTATAGTGTCAATTTATAATCAGCTTTATTTGTTTTCCCTCTTTTCTCAAAAGTGGTGGTCCTTCGATTTATGTTAATTATCATTTTTAAATAATTCAATATGTGAGTAAAGCCCCAGATACCCAACATCACCCACTCTCACCAGCCTCACCCACTCTCACCAGCCTCACCCACTCTCACCAGCCTCACCCACTCTCACCATCCTCACCCACTCTCACCAGCCTCACCCACTCTCACCAGCACCACCCACTCTCACCAGCCTCACCCACTCTCACCAGCATCACCCACTCTCACCAGCATCACCCACTCTCACCAGCCTCACCCACTCTCACCAGCATCACCCACTCTCACCAGCATCACCCACTCTCACCAGCCTCACCCACTCTCACCAGCATCACCCACTCTCACCAGCCTAACCCACTCTCACTAGCATCACCCACTCTCACCAGCCTCACCCACTCTCACCAGCATCACCCACTCTCACCAGCCTCACCCACTCTCACCAGCCTCACCCACTCTCACCAGCATCACCCACTCTCACCAGCCTCAACCACTCTCACCAGCCTCACCCACTCTCACCAGCCTCAACCACTCTCACCAGCATCACCCACTCTCACCAGCCTCACCCACTCTCACCAGCCTCACCCACTCTCACTAGCATCACCCACTCTCACCAGCCTAACCCACTCTCACTAGCATCACCCACTCTCACTAGCATCACCCACTCTCACCAGCCTAACCCACTCTCACTAGCATCACCCACTCTCACTAGCATCACCCACTCTCACCAGCCTAACCCACTCTCACTAGCATCACCCACTCTCACTAGCATCACCCACTCTCACCAGCCTCAACCACTCTCACCAGCCTCACCCACTCTCACCAGCCTCACCCACTCTCACCAGCCTCACCCACTCTCACCAGCCTCAACCACTCTCACCAGCCTCACCCACTCTCACCAGCATCACCCACTCTCACTAGCATCACCCACTCTCACCAGCCTCAACCACTCTCACCAGCATCACCCACTCTCACCAGCATCACCCACTCTCACCAGCCTCACCCACTCTCACCAGCCTCACCCACTCTCACCAGCCTCACCCACTCTCACCAGCATCACCCACTCTCACTAGCATCACCCACTCTCACCAGCCTCAACCACTCTCACCAGCATCACCCACTCTCACCAGCATCACCCACTCTCACTAGCATCACCCACTCTCACTAGCATCACCCACTCTCACTAGCATCACCCACTCTCACCATCATCATCACTCACTCTCACCAGCATCATCACCCACTCTCACCAGCATCACCACCCACTCTCACCAGCATCACCCACTCTCACTAGCATCACCCACTCTCACCAGCATCACCCACTCTCACTAGCATCACCCACTCTCACTAGCATCACCCACTCTCACTAGCATCACCCACTCTCACCATCATCATCACTCACTCTCACCAGCATCATCACCCACTCTCACCAGCATCACCACCCACTCTCACCAGCATCACCCACTCTCACTAGCATCACCCACTCTCACCAGCATCACCCACTCTCACTAGCATCACCCACTCTTACCATCATCACCCACTCTCACCAGCCTCACCCACTCTCACCATCATCACCCACTCTCACCATCATCATCACTCACTCTCACCAGCATCATCACCCACTCTCACCAGCATCACCACCCACTCTCACCAGCATCACCCACTCTCACTAGCATCACCCACTCTCACCAGCATCACCTACTCTCATCAGCATCACCACCCACTCTCACCATCATCACTCACTCTCACCAGCATCAACACCCACTCTCTCCAGCATCATCACTCACTCTCACCAGCATCAACACCCACTCTCTCCAGCATCATCACTCACTCTCATTATCTTCACTCACTCTCACCAGCATCACTCACTCTCACCAGCATCACTCACTCTCACCAGCATCATCACTCACTCTCACCAGCATCAACACCCACTCTCTCCATCATCATCACTCACTCTCATTATCTTCACTCACTCTCACCAGCATCATCACCCACTCTCATCAGCATCACCACCCACTATCATCATCATCACTCACTCTCACCAGCATCAACACCCACTCTCTCCAGCATCATCACTCACTCTCACCAGCATCAACACCCACTCTCACCAGCATCATCACCCACTCTCACCAGCATCACCCACTCTCACCAGCATCACCCACTCTCACCAGCGTCATCACCAACTCTCAGCAGCTGTTACGAACCCAAGTTCATCGTCAGAGCACGGATCAGTGACGTCATTGCCATCTGTGAGTCCGCTCCCGAAACCCCCACAACATGGACAACGCCATTTAGTGATGACGGGAATATACCGGCGAGAGGCGCTGGATTCCTGTCCTAGTCGGCTCGTGAGGTAGCCGGTGCTGACCTCTGGTGAGGTGGTGCTTAGAAAACCAGCGCCATCTATTGTAGGCGGAGTTGGGAGTAGGTGTCTAAGCCAGTAAGTGATGTTTCCTAGTGGTCACATGTAGTGTCCCAGTGTACTGATGACGTGTCTGTATTCACAGAGTCAACGTAGGGCTGCTGTGATACAAGGACAGGCAGTCTACTCAGGGCAGCCAAGGTCTCTACACCAGCCTGCTTTAAGGAAGCAGTGAGCCGCCGCCGGAAGAGGACTGTGAAGTGTTCTACTGTCTGCCTGTGGAGTGGCAGTGACGGGATTCGCAGTACCCGGGGCTGGCTGATAGAAGAAAAGACTGATTGAGGAGCCGAAGAGGAGAGTAACCAGCGAGTTAAATGAAGCTCCTGCCTAGGGCCTGTAACCCTAGTATTCGCTCGTGAAGTGGCCTAGCAGCGTGAGGCTGATTGGTACCAGCCAGCATCAGGCTGGACTGTGGTTGTGGGCCTTCACGAAGAGGCACTTAGTGGAATAGGGGTTTGGCTGGCCCGTGGCCAGGGTAGACTCATTGTTGTTTCTCGGTACCTGCTGAGGGTAGTACCACGGATGTGGAAACACGTAACAAGACTGCATCGATTGAGCTTCATCGAATGTTTAGTGTCTCCTGAGAGAGACGTTGGTGTACATATAGTGTAGTAATACTTCCTTTTAAGAGTTATATATATATATATATATATATATATATATATATATATATATATATATATATATATATATATATATATATATATATATATATATATATATATAACTGAAAACTCACACCCCAGAAGTGACTCGAACCCATACTCCCAGAAGCAACGCATCTGGTATGTACAAGACGCCTTAATCCACTTGACCATCACGACCGGACATAATGAGGTGATAGCCGAGGCTATTTGAACCACCCCACCGCCGGCACTCGGATAGTTATCTTGGGCATAGCATTTTACCAAATCACCTCATTCTTTGGGGCAACACGTGAGGAACACAAATGCGAACAAGCCTGAATGGTCCCCAGGACATATGCAACTGAAAACTCACACCCCAGAAGTGACTCGAACCCATACTCCCAGAAGCAACGCATCTGGTATGTACAAGACGCCTTAATCCACTTGACCATCACGACCGGACATAATGAGGTGATAGCCGAGGCTATTTGAACCACCCCACCGCCGGCACTCGGATAGTTATCTTGGGCATAGCATTTTACCAAATCACCTCATTCTTTGGGGCAACACGTGAGGAACACAAATGCGAACAAGCCTGAATGGTCCCCAGGACATATGCAACTGAAAACTCACACCCCAGAAGTGACTCGAACCCATACTCCCAGAAGCAACGCATCTGGTATGTACAAGACGCCTTAATCCACTTGACCATCACGACCGGACATAATGAGGTGATAGCCGAGGCTATTTGAACCACCCCACCGCCGGCACTCGGATAGTTATCTTGGGCATAGCATTTTACCAAATCACCTCATTCTTTGGGGCAACACGTGAGGAACACAAATGCGAACAAGCCTGAATGGTCCCCAGGACATATGCAACTGAAAACTCACACCCCAGAAGTGACTCGAACCCATACTCCCAGAAGCAACGCATCTGGTATGTACAAGACGCCTTAATCCACTTGACCATCACGACCGGACATAATGAGGTGATAGCCGAGGCTATTTGAACCACCCCACCGCCGGCACTCGGATAGTTATCTTGGGCATAGCATTTTACCAAATCACCTCATTCTTTGGGGCAACACGTGAGGAACACAAATGCGAACAAGCCTGAATGGTCCCCAGGACATATGCAACTGAAAACTCACACCCCAGAAGTGACTCGAACCCATACTCCCAGAAGCAACGCATCTGGTATGTACAAGACGCCTTAATCCACTTGACCATCACGACCGGACATAATGAGGTGATAGCCGAGGCTATTTGAACCACCCCACCGCCGGCACTCGGATAGTTATCTTGGGCATAGCATTTTACCAAATCACCTCATTCTTTGGGGCAACACGTGAGGAACACAAATGCGAACAAGCCTGAATGGTCCCCAGGACATATGCAACTGAAAACTCACACCCCAGAAGTGACTCGAACCCATACTCCCAGAAGCAACGCATCTGGTATGTACAAGACATACCAGATGCGTTGCTTCTGGTATCTGGTATGTACAAGACATACCAGATGTGTTGCCCCAAAGAATGAGGTGATTTGGTAAAATGCTATGCCCAAGATAACTATCCGAGTGCCGGCGGTGGGGTGGTTCAAATAGCCTCGGCTATCACCTCATTATGTCCGGTCGTGATGGTCAAGTGGATTAAGGCGTCTTGTACATACCAGATGCGTTGCTTCTGGGAGTATGGGTTCGAGTCACTTCTGGGGTGTGAGTTTTCAGTTGCATATGTCCTGGGGACCATTCAGGCTTGTTCGCATTTGTGTTCCTCACGTGTTGCCCCAAAGAATGAGGTGATTTGGTAAAATGCTATGCCCAAGATAACTATCCGAGTGCCGGCGGTGGGGTGGTTCAAATAGCCTCGGCTATCACCTCATTATGTCCGGTCGTGATGGTCAAGTGGATTAAGGCGTCTTGTACATACCAGATGCGTTGCTTCTGGGAGTATGGGTTCGAGTCACTTCTGGGGTGTGAGTTTTCAGTTGCATATGTCCTGGGGACCATTCAGGCTTGTTCGCATTTGTGTTCCTCACGTGTTGCCCCAAAGAATGAGGTGATTTGGTAAAATGCTATGCCCAAGATAACTATCCGAGTGCCGGCGGTGGGGTGGTTCAAATAGCCTCGGCTATCACCTCATTATGTCCGGTCGTGATGGTCAAGTGGATTAAGGCGTCTTGTACATACCAGATGCGTTGCTTCTGGGAGTATGGGTTCGAGTCACTTCTGGGGTGTGAGTTTTCAGTTGCATATGTCCTGGGGACCATTCAGGCTTGTTCGCATTTGTGTTCCTCACGTGTTGCCCCAAAGAATGAGGTGATTTGGTAAAATGCTATGCCCAAGATAACTATCCGAGTGCCGGCGGTGGGGTGGTTCAAATAGCCTCGGCTATCACCTCATTATGTCCGGTCGTGATGGTCAAGTGGATTAAGGCGTCTTGTACATACCAGATGCGTTGCTTCTGGGAGTATGGGTTCGAGTCACTTCTGGGGTGTGAGTTTTCAGTTGCATATGTCCTGGGGACCATTCAGGCTTGTTCGCATATATATATATATATATATATATATATATATATATATATATATATATATATATATGGTGATGGAAAATTAATTATATATGGATAAAGTGATGAACTGTTGTATTTCATGTACCTCCCCCTTTTGTTTAACTTACATTACTGAGCTCTCTCCTTGAAAGCCACTACTAACTTGGGGCCGGATACCAGAACTTTCGTACCATCAGAAAAGAACCCGGTTGAGACCCATTGTGGCCGTAACAAAAGCATCACCCACTCTCACCAGCATCATCACCCACTCTCACCAGCATCATCACCCACTCTCACCAGCATCATCACCCACTCTCACAAGCATCATCACCCACTCTCACAAGCATCACCCAATCTCACCAGCATCATCACCCACTCTCACCAGCATCACCACCCACTCTCACCAGCATCACCACTCACTCTCACAAGCATCACCACTCACTCTCACCAGCATCACCCACTCTCACCAGCATCATCACCCACTCTCACCAGCATCATCACCCACTCACCAGCATCACCACCCACTCTCACAAGCATCACCACCCACTCTCACTATCTTCACCCACTCTCACCAGCATCATCACCCACTCTCACCAGCATCATCACCCACTTTCACCAGCATCATCACCCCACTCTCACCATCATCACCCACTCTCACCAGCATCACCCACTCTCACCAGCATGATCACTCACCAGCATCACCCACTCTCACAGCATGATCACTCACCTGCATCACCCACTCTCACCAGCATCACCCACTCTCACCAGCATCATCACTCACTCTCACCAGCATCATCACCCACTCTCACCAGCATTACCCACTCACAATCACCAACCACTCTCACCAGCATCATCACCCACTCTCATTATCTAAACTCACTCTCAGCAGCATCACTCACTCTCACCAGCATCACCCACTCTCACCAGCATCATCACACACTCCCACCAGCATCACTCACTCTCACCACCATCATCTCAAACTCTCACCAGCATCATCACCCACTCTCACCAGCATCACCCACTCTCACCAGCATCATCACTCACACTCACCAGCATCACTCACTCTCACCATCATCACCCACTGTCACCAGCATCATCACCCACTCTCACCAGCATCACCCACTCTCACCAGCATCACCCACTCTCACCACCATCATCTCCCACTCTCACCAGCATCATCACCCACTGTCACCAGCATCACCCACTCTCACCAGCATCACCCACTGTCACCAACATTATCACCCACTCTCACCAGCATCATCACCCACTCCCACCAGCATCATCACCCACTCTCACCAGCATCATCACCCATTCTCACCAGCATCATCACTCACTCTCACCATCATCACCCACTGTCACCAGCATCATCACCTACTCTCACCAGCATCATCACCCACTCTCACCAGCATCACCCACTCTCACCAGCATCATCACCCACTCTCACCAGCATCATCACCCACTGTCACCAGCATCACCCACTCTCACCAGCATCATCACCCACTCTCACCAGCATCATCACCCACTCTCACCAGCATCACCCACTCTCACCATCATCACCCATTCCCACCAGCATCATCACCCACTCTCACCAGCATCATCACCCACTCTCACCAGCATCACCCACTCTCACCAGCATCATCACCCACTCCCACCAGCATCATCACCCACTCTCACCATCATCACCCACTCCCACCAGCATCATCACCCACTCTCACCATCATCACCCACTCCCACCAGCATCATCACCCACTCTCACCAGCATCATCACCCACTCTCACCAGCATCACCCACTCTCACCAGCATCATCACCCACTCTCACCAGCATCATCACCCACTCCCACCAGCATCATCACCCACTCTCACCAGCATCACCCACTCTCACCAGCATCATCACCCACTCTCACCAGCATCACCCACTCTCACTAGGACTACCAGCCACAGTAAGTCCTCATATCTCCCTTTAGTTCTTGTTGTCACTCTCTATCCTCTCCCTAACCCTCTCCAAGCCCCTTCCACTGAAGCACCATCGCCGCTTCCACCTCATCGCATATAGACACCCCTCTCTCCCTCTCTCTCTTTCCTACTTTACCTTGCTTTTCATCTCCCCTTGCAAAATTTTTATTCTCTGCTGTCTAATCTGCAATCTCTCTACCTCTTATTTTCTTTCCATTCCGCACCCCTATCCCCGAGGTGCAGCCCCTCCCACTCTCGCAAAGGCCTATTCTTGGATATAAAATACACACCCATATATATATCCCCTTCTGTATAAAACGCTTTCTGCTGCATTCCCACCACTACCTTTCCCCCTGCCCTCTACCAAACCCACCTGAAGCAAGATTTAACAGCACAGAAGAGGTTATTAAACACATTGGACATTTCTTACAGAAGACCATAATAAGGGTCATAAATACTCTTCCTACGCAGAAATGACTAACACTTAGCGAGCCACCCAGAGGCTCAGGTCCCACGCACAAATATCACTAAATAAATGAGCTAAGACATTAACAGTAATCGGAAAGAAAGAAGGGTTGGTGTTGACGTTTGTGCGTGTAGTGCTGGAGTTGATGTATGTGTGTGTGTAAGGCTGGTGTTGATGGGTGTGTGTGTTGGGTTGGTGTTAATGTGTGTGTGTGTAGGGCTGATGTTGGTGGGTGTGTGTGTAGGGTTGGTGTTAATGTGTGTGTGCGTGTAGGGCTGGTGTTGATGTGTGAGTGCGTGTGTAGGGCTGGTGTTGATAGGTTTGTGTGTGTGTTTAGGGCTGGTGTTGATGGGTGTGTGTGGTTAAGGCTGGTTATGATGTGTTTGTTTGTAGGCTGGTGTTGATCGTTGTGCATGTGTGTGTAGGGCTGGTGTTGATGTGTAGGGCTGGTGTTGATGGGTGTGTGTGTGTGTGTAGTGCTAGTGTTGATGTGAAGGGCCTAGTGTTGATGTGAAGGGCTTGTGTTGATGTGTGTGTGTATAGGGAAAGTGTTGATAATAAGGGCTGGTGTTGATATGTGTGTGTGTGTGTGTACAGGGCTGGTGATGATGCGTTTGTGTGTAGGGTTGGTGATGATGTGTGTGTATGTAGGGCTGGTGTTGATGTTTGTGTGTGTGTGTGTAGGGCTTATCTTCTTGAGAGGTTATCTTGAGATGATTTCGAGGCTTTTTAGTGTCCCCGCGGTCCGGTCCTCGACCAGGCCTCCACCCCCAGGAAGCAGCCCGTGACAGCTGACTAACACCCAGGTACCTATTTTACTGCTAAGTAACAGTGGCATAGGGTGAAAGAAACTCTGCCCATTGTTTCTCGCCGGCACCTGCGATCGAACCCAGGACCACAGGATCACAAGTCCAGCGTGCTGTCCGCTCGGCCGACCGGCTCCCTGCTGGTGTTGATGGGTGTGTGTGTAGGGCTGGTGTTGATGTGTGTGTGTGTGTGTAGGGCTGGTGTTGATGGGTGTGCTTGTGTGTAGGGCTGGTGATGATGTGTTTGTGTGTAGGGTTTGGTGTTGATGGGTGTGTATGTGTGTGTAGAGCTGATGTTGATGTGTAGGGCTGGTGTTGATGGGTGTGTGTGTGTAGGGCTAGTGTTGATGTGTAGGGCTGGTGTTGATGGGTGTGTGTGTGTAGGGCTAGTGTTGATGTGTAGGGCTGGTGTTGATGGGTGTGTGTGTGTAGGGCTAGTGTTGATGTGTAGGGCTGGTGTTGATGGGTGTGTGTGTGTAGGGCTAGTGTTGATGTGTAGGGCTGGTGTTGATGGGTGTGTGTGTGTAGGGCTAGTGTTGATGTGTAGGGCTGGTGTTGATGGGTGTGTATGTGTGTGTAGAGCTGATGTTGATGTGTAGGGCTGGTGTTGATGGGTGTGTGTGTGTAGGGCTAGTGTTGATGTGACGGGCTGGTGTTGATGGGTGTGTGTGTGTAGGGCTAGTGTTGATGTGACGGGCTGGTGTTGATGTGTGTGTGTGTGTGTAGGGATGGTGATGATGTGTTTGTGTGTAGGGTTGGTATTGATGTGTGTGTGTGTAGGGCTGGAGTTGAAGGGTGTGTTTGTAGGGCTGGAGTTGAAGGGTGTGTTTGTAGGGCTGGAGTTGAAGGGTGTGTTTGTAGGGCTGGTGTTGATGTGTGTTTACTAGTTGTGTTTTTACGGGGGTTGAGCTTTGCTCTTTCGGCCCGCCTCTCAACTGTCAATCAACTGTTTACTAACTACTTTTTTTTTTTTTTTTTTTCCACACTATACACACACACACACCCCAGGAAGCAGCCCGTGACATCTGACTAACTCCCAGGTATCTATTTACTGCTGGGTAACAGGGGCATTCAGGGTGAAAGAAACTTTGCCCATTTGTTTCTGCCTCGTGCGGGAATCGAACCCGCGCCACAGAATTACGAATCCTGCGCGCTATCCACCAGGCTACGAGGCCCCTGTGTGTGTGTGTGTGTGTGTGTGTGTGTGTGTGTGTGTGTGTGTGTGTGTGTGTGTGTGTAGGACTGGTGTTGATCTGTGTGTGTGTGTGTGTGTGTGTGTGTGTGTGTGTGTGTTGGGTTAGTGTTGATGGGTGTGTGTGTGTAGGGCTGGTGTTGATGGGTGTGTGTGTGTAGGGCAAGTGTTGATGTGAAGGGCTGGTGTTGATGTGTAGTGCTGGTGTTGATGTGTGTGTGTGTGTGTCTAGGGTTGCTGCTTATGTGTGTATGTGTCGGGCTGGTGTTGATGGGTGCGTTTGTGTAGAGCTGGTGTTGATGTGTCGGGCTGGTGTTGATGTGTCGGGCTGGTGTTGATGGGTGTGTTTGTGTATGGCTGGTGTTGATGGGTGTGTTTGTGTATGGCTGGTGTTGATGAGTGTGTATGTCTTGGGCTGGTGTTGATGGGTGTGTTTGTGTAGGGCTGGTGTTGATGTGTCGGGCTGGTGTTGATGTGTGTTTATGTAAGGCTGGTGTTGATGGGTAAGTGTGTGTGTGTAGATCTGGTGATGATGTGTGTGTGTAGGGTTGGTGTTGCTTGTGTGTGTAGGGCTAGAGTTGATGTGTGTGTAAGTGTAGGGTTGGTGTTGATGTGTGTGTGTTGGGGGGGGGGATGGTGTTGATGTGTCGGGCAAGTGTTGATGTGTGTTTATGTAAGGCTGGTGTTGATGGGTAAGTGTGTGTGTGTAGATCTGGTGATGATGTGTGTGTGTAGGGTTGGTGTTGCTTGTGTGTGTAGGGCTAGAGTTGATGTGTGTGTAAGTGTAGGGTTGGTGTTGATGTGTGTGTGTTGGGGGGGGGGGGATGGTGTTGATGTGTCGGGCAAGTGTTGATGTGTGTTTATGTAAGGCTGGTGTTGATGGGTAAGTGTGTGTGTGTAGATCTGGTGATGATGTGTGTGTGTAGGGTTGGTGTTGCTTGTGTGTGTAGGGCTAGAGTTGATGTGTGTGTAAGTGTAGGGTTGGTGTTGATGTGTGTGTGTTGGGGGGGGGGATGGTGTTGATGTGTGTGTACTCACCTAGTTGTACTCACCTAGTTGTGCTTGCGGGGGTTGAGCTCTGGCTCTTTGGTCCCGCCTCTCAACTGTCAATCAACAGGTGTACAGGTTCCTGAGCCTACTGGACTCTATCATATCTACTCTTAAAACTGTGTATGGAGTCAGCCTCCACCACATTGCTTCCTAATGCATTCCATTTGTCAACCACTCTGACTCTTAAAAAGTTCTTTTTAATATCTCTGTGGCTCATTTGGGCACTCAGTTTCCACCTGTGCCCCCTAGTGCGTGTGCCCCTTTTGTTAAATAGCCTGTCTTTATCAACCCTGTCGATTCCTTTGAGGAACTTGAATGTGGTGATCATGTCCCCCCTAACTCTTCTGTCTTCCAACGAAGTGAGGTTTAATTCCCGTAGTCTCTCCTCGTAGCTCATACCTCTCAGCTCGGGTAATAGATTGGTGGCAAACCTTTGAACCTTTTCCAGTTTAGTCTTATGCTTGACTAGATATGGACTCCATGCTGCAGTCGCATACTCCAGGATTGGTCTGACAAATGTCGTATATAGTGTTCTGAAAGATTCCTTACACAAATTTCTAAAGGCCGGTCTTATGTTAGCCAACCTGGCATAGGCTGCTGATGTTATCCTCTTGATATGAGCTTCGGGGAACAAGTCTGGCGTGATATCAAACCCCTGTTCTTTCTCTCTCTATCTGACTCTTCAAGTATTTCATCTCCCAAATGATACCTTGTATCTGGTCTCCTCCTTCCTACCCCTATCTTCATTTCATTACATTTTCTTGGTAAACTCTAACAGCCATTTTTTCGACCATTCCTGCAGATTGTCCACGTCTTCTTGAAGCCTCAAGCTCTCCTTCTCTGTCTTAATCCTTCTCATAATTTTGGCGTCGTCAGCAAACATTGAGAGGAATGAATCTATGCCCTCAGGGAGATCATTTACGTATATCAGAAACAGGATAGGTGCGAGTACAGAGCCCTGTGGTACTCCACTGGTGACTTCACGCCATTCTGAGGTCTCACCCCTCACTGTAAATCTCTGCTTACTATTGCTTAGGTACTCCCTTATCCACTGGAGCGCTCTACCAGTTACTCCTGCCTGTTTTTCCAGATTATGCATCAACCTTTTATGGGGTACTGTGTCAAAGGCTTTCCGACAGTCCAAAAAAAAAAATGCAGTCCGTCCATCCTTCTTTTTTTTTGCTTAATCTTTGTCACCTGATCGTAGAATTCTATCAAGCCTGTAAGGCAAGATTTACCCTCCCTGAACCCATGTTGATGGGTTGTCATGAAGTCTCTTCTCTCCAGATGTGTTACTAGGTTTTTTCTCACAATCTTCTCCATCACCTTGCATGGCATACAAGTTAAGGACACTGGCCTGTAGTTCAGTGCCTCTTGTCTGTCACCCTTTTTGTATATTGGTAGTACATTAGCAGTCTTCCATATTTCTGGTAGGTCTCCCGTTTCCAGTGACCTACTATACACTATGGAGAGTGGCAAGCAAAGTGCTCCTGCACACTCTTTCAATACCTATGGTGAGATTCCGTCCGGCCCAACAGCTTTTCTCACATCCAGCTCCAATAGGTGCTTCTTGACTTCATCTCTTGTAATTTCGATCCTTTCCAAGGACACCTGGTTTGCTGCCACCTCTCCTTGCGCCGTGACTTCTCCCTGTTCGATTGTAAAGACCTCCTGAAACTTTTCGATGAGTTCGTCAACACCTCTTTGTCATTCTCTGTGTACCTGTCCTCGCCCACCCTAAGTTTCATCACCTGTTCCTTCACTCTTGTCTTCCTCCTGATGTGACTGTGTAGTAGCTTTGGTTCGGACTTGGCTTTATTAGCTATATCATTTTCGTACCTTTCTCAGCTGCTCTTCTCACACTAACATACTCGTTCCTGGTTCTCGGGTATCTCTTTCTACTTTCTTGTGTTCTGTTATTACGGGAGTTCCTCCATGCCCTTTTATTCAGCTCCTTTGCATTCATACATTCCCTATTAAACCACAGATTCTTCTTTTGCTTCTCTGCTTTTTCCTGTCGGGCTGGGACAAACCTGCTTAAAGCCTCCTGACACTTTTGGGTGACATAGTCCATCATGTCTTATACGAATTTGGTTCTGGGTTCTGTGTCCCAATGTATATCCGATAGGAATTTATTCATCTCCTCATGGTATCCCTTTCGGTACGCAAGTCCAGCCCTTTGTTTCCCAGTTCTTTTTTGGGGGTGATAATTCCTAGCTCAACCAGGTACTCAAAGCTCAATACACTATGATCACTCATTCCCAAGGAGGCTTCCAACTTAACTTCCCTTATATCCGACTCATTTAGGGTAAATATCAGATCAAGCAAGGCTGGTTCATCCCCTCCTCTCATCCTTGTCGGTCCCTTGACGTGTTGACTTAGAAAGTTTCTTGTTGCGACATCCAGCAACTTAACTCTCCACGTGTCTGGTCCTCTCTGTTGGTCTCTTTTATGGGGTACTGTGTCAAAGGCTTTCTGGCAGTCCAGGAAAATGCAGTCGGTGTGTGTGTGTGTGTGTGTGCATGTGTAGGGCTGATGTTGATGTGTGTGTGTGTGTACTCACCTCATTGTGCTTGCGGGGGTTGAGCTTTGGCTCTTTGGTCCCGCCTCTCACACACACATGCACACGTGTGTGTGTGTGTGTGTGAGTGTGTGTAGGGGTGGTGTTGATAGGTGTGTAGGTCTGGTGTTTATGGGTGTGTGTGTAAAGCTGGTGTTGATGTGTATGTGTGTTGAGCTGGTGTTCATATGCGTGTGTGTGTGTACTGCTGGTGTTGATGGGTGCTTAGGTCTAGTGTTGATATATGTGTGGGTACGGCTGGTGTTGATGTGTGTGTAGAGCTGGTGTTGATGTGTATCTGTGTGTAATTCTGGTGTTGATGTGTGTCTGTGTGTAGGGCTGGTGTTGATATATGTGTGTGCCTACGGCTGGTGCTGATGTGTGTGTAGGGCTGGTGTTGATGTGTATCTGTGTGTAGGGCTGGTGATGATGTGTGTGTAAGGCTCGGGTTGATGGGTTTGTGAGTTGGGTTGGAGTTGACTGGTGTGTGTGTAGGGCTGGTGTTGATGTGTGTGTGAGTGTAGGGCTGGTGTTGATGTGTGTGTGAGTGTAGGGCTGGTGTTGATGGGTGTGTGTGTGTGTGTAGGGCTGGTGTTTATGTGTGTGTGTGAAGAGCTGGTGGTGATGTGTGTGTGTGTGTGTGTGTGTGTGTGTGTGTGTGTGTGTGTGTGTGTGTGTGTGTGTGTGTGTGTGTGTGTGTGAAGAGCTGGTGGTGATGTGTGTGTGTGTGTGTAGGGCTGGAGTTGATGGGTGTGTGTGTAGGGCTGGAGTTGATGGGTGTGTGTGTAGGGCTGGAGTTGATGGGTGTGTGTGTAGGGCTGGTGTTGATGTGTGTGTGTGTGTGTGTGTGTGTGTGTGTGTGTGTGTGTGTGTGTGTGTGTGTGTGTGTGTGTGTGTGTGTGTGTGTTTGTGTGTGTGTGTGTGTGTGTGTGTGTGTGTGTGTGTGTGTGTGTGTGTGTGTGTACTCACCTATTTGTGCTTGCGGGGGTTGAGCTTTGGCTCTTTGGTCCCGCCTCTCAACTGTCAATCAACTGGTGTACAGATTCCTGAGCCTACTGGGCTCTATCATATCGACATTTAAAACTGTGTATGTCCGTCCGTTAACTACTCTGACACTGAAAAAGTTCCTTCTAACGTCTCTGTGGCTCATGTGGGTACTCAGTTTCCACCTGAGTCCCCTTGTTTGCGTCCCACCAGTGTTGAATAGTTTATCCTTTTTACCCGGTCGATTCCTCTGAGGATTTTGTAGGGTGTGATCATGTCTCCCCTTGCTCTTCTGTCTTCCAGTGTCGTAAAGTGCATTTCCCGCAGCCTTTCCTCGTAACTCATGCCTCTTAGTTCTGGGACTAGTCTAGTGGCATACCTTTGGACTTTTTCCAGCTTCGTCTTGTGCTTGACAAGGTACGGGCTTCATGCTGGGGCCGCATACTCCAGGAATGGTCTAACATATGTGGTGTACAAGATTCTGAATGATTCCTTACACAGGTTCCTGAGCGCTGTTCTGATGTTAGCCAGCCTCGCATATGCCGCAGACGTTATTCTTTTTATGTGGGCTTCAGGAAACAGGTTTGGTGTGATATCAACTCCTTGATCTTTCAGCCTGCATCCCCAGCTTTTTCACTAGCCTCTTGTGGAGCACTGTATCAAAGGCTTTCTGACAATTCAAAAATATGCAGTCTGCCCACCCTTCTCTTTCTTGCCTTATTTTTGTTGCCTGGTCGTAGAATTCAAGTAACCCTGTGAGGCAGGACCTGCCATCCCTGAATCCATGTTGATGCTGTGTTACAAAGTTCTTTCGCTCCAGGTGCTCCACTAGCTTTCTTCGCACAATCTTCTCCATCAGCTTGCATGGTATGTAGGTTAGGGACACTGGTCTGTAATTCAATGCCTCCTGTCTATCCCCTTTCTTGTATATCGGGACTACGTTAGGTGCTTTCCAAATTTCTGGCAGTTCCCCTGTTGCCAGAAATTTGTTATACACTATGGAGAGCGGTAGGCACAGTTCTTCTGCTCCTTCCTTTAGTATCCAAGGGGAGATTCCATCTGGGCCTATAGCCTTTGTCACATCCAACTCTAGTAAACACTGCCTTACTTCCCGCTGGTAATCTCAAACTCTTCCAGTGGTTCCTGGTTAGCTATTCCCTCTCTTATCTCTGGGATTTCTCCTCGCTCTAAGGTGAAGACCTCCTGGAATTTCTTATTCAGTTCCTCACACACTTCCTTGTCGTTTGCAATGGATCCTTCTGCCCCTATCCCTAATTTCATAACCTGTTCCTTTACTGTTGTTTTTCTCCTGATGTGGCTATACAGCAATTTAGGCTGAGTTTTGGCTTTGCTTGCGATGTCATTTTCGTATTGTCTTTCTGCCACTCTTCTCATCCTGACATATTCATTCCTGGTATTCTGGTATCTTTCTCTGCTCTCCAGTGTCCTGTTATTCCTATAGTTTCTCCATGCTCTTTTACTTTGCTGCTTAGCTACCCTACATCTCTGATTAAACCATGGGTTTGTCATCTTCATTTCACTGTTTTCCTTTTGGGCTCGGACAAACTTCTTTGCTGCGTCCTTGCATTTTTGCGTGATGTAGTCCATCATATCTTGGGTCGTCTTTTCCCTGAGCTCTGTTTCCCATGCTATATATGTTAGGAATTTTCTTATCTCCTCATAGTTTCCCTTTCGGTATGCTAACCTTTTGGTTTCGGTATCCCTCCTCGAGTTCAATAATCCTTCTTCAATCAGGTACTCAAACACCAATACACTGTGGTCGCTCATTCCTACTGGGGCCTCAAAACCGATTTCACTTATTCCTCGTTCAGGGTGAAGACCAGGTCGAGTCTCGCTGGTTCGTCATTTCCTCTCATCCTTGTGTGTGTGTGTGTGTGTGTGTGTGTGTGTGTGTGTGTGTGTGTGTGTGTGTGTGTGTGTGTGTGTGTGTGTTTGTAGTCACCTATTTATGCTTGCGGGGGTTGAGCTTTCGCTCTTTGGTCCCGCCACTCAACTGTCAATCAACTGGTGTACAGATTCCTGAGTTTACTGGGATTTATCATATCTACATTTGAAACTGTGTATGGAGTCAGCCTCCACCACACCACTGCCTAGTGCATTCCATTTATTAACTACTCAGACACTTAATGAAAAATTTATTTCTAACGTTTCTGTGACTCATCTGGTTACTAAGTTTCCACCTGTGTCCCTTTGTTTGTGTCCCACCCATGCTGAAGAGTTTGAGAAGAGTCTGAGAATTTTGTAGGTGGTTATCATGTCTCCCCTTACTCTTCTGTTTTCCAAGGGACGTGAGGTTCAGCACCTTTAGCCTTTCCTCGTAGCTCATACCTCCCAGTTCCGGGACGAGCCTGGTGGTATATCGCTGAATCTTCTCTAAATTTGTTTTGTGTTAAACTAGGTATGGACTCTAGGCTGGAGCTGCATATATCAGGATTGGTCTGACATAAGTGGTATACAGGGTCCTGAACGATTCCTTACACAAGTTTCTAAAGGCAGTTCTTATGTTGGCCAGTCTAGCATATGCTGCTGATGATATTCTTTTGATGTGGGCCTCTGGGTACAGGTTCGGTGTGATATCAACCCCCAGATCTTTTTCTCTATTTGACTCTTGCAGGATTTCACCTCGCAGATGGTACATTGTTTTCAGCCTCCTGCTGCCTTCGCCTAATTTCATTACCTTACACTTTCCTGAGTTGAACTTCAGTAGTCATTTTCTAGTCCATTCCTATAGTTTGTCCAGGTCATCCTGTAGTCTCTGTCTTTCTTCATCTGTCTTGATTCTTCTCATAATTTTTGCATCATCAGCAAGCATTGAGAGGAACAAGTCAATACCCTCCGGAAGATCGTTTACATATATTAGAAACAGTATGGGTCCAAATACTGAGCCCTGTGGAGTAGTAGGGATGACACCGTATGCGCCTCATTGGATTTTGGACAAATGAGGACGATATGTCACACCGTTTTCACCGAACTTTGGAAAGAGGACGCTGAGTCACACCTTATTCAACGAACATTTTAAGAAAGGGGCCAATTTGGAATTAAAGAGTTCTTATGAGAAAAATAATTTCAGAGATCATAGAAGTTTGTTATGGATTTCTTATGAGAGAATATGTTTTTAGAAGTTTGTTAAGAGTTCTTAGAGGAGAAATTCAAATTTCAGAGTTCAAACCGAGAATAAACAGATATTTTGGCCGTATATGTTGAAGTAGAAATTCCTACTTAGAAACGAGTACGACTATATAACTAAACTGAATCATTACCCCTGCCATCCCCCTCGCACACCCTCCCCCATCCCTCCCACCACCCGCGTCATCTTACCTCACTCCCCATCCCTCCCAATCCCCGTCACCTGTTCCGACCTCACTCCAGCCAGCCAGACGCCCTGAGCAAGTCACCTCCGTAATCTTATCTTTGTGTCTCCATAATATCTGGGCCGTCCCTCCCCTCTCTACCTGTTACCTTACCCCCCTTTCCTTATTCCTTATCATTAATATTGTTCTTTCATAATTCCGTACAACTATTTAAGACATCGTAATGTTTGTTCCTTTACATTAAACGAGTCAGTTTGTACACAAGTTAACCGAGTCAGTAAGCAAGCTCCAGCTCCTGTCCCCCGCCTTAGTTTATCCCTGTAATTTCTTTAATAACAGTTCTATCCCCTAAAACTTTAAATAGTCATATTTCAGATGTACTAAAATACAATAATTTAGTTAATGAGTTCCAGCTCTCGTCCCCCGCCGTAGTTCTCTCTCGTATCTTCGTAAATCACCAATAAATTTTCCTGAAATTTAAATATCCGTATTTCAGACACAGTAAATAAAGCCAGTGAAGTCACCGAGTTTCAACTCTCGTTCCCTGCTTGGCTCATTTAAACATGTTCTTTATTATCAGACCAAATCCCCTGAGATTTAAGATCACTATATTTCTAACGCAGTAAAATAAATCAAGACATTAACCGAGTTTCAGCTCATGTCCTCCACCTTAGTTCAATGTTCATCAAAATTATTTCAGATCAAGCCCCTCTCCAGTCTATCAAAGTAAACATCATTACCTTTAATACCCTTTTTGTACTCAGCTATGTAATATTCACACGGTCATATAACACCTTACCTTCAATACCTTTTCTTTACCCAAGTAAGCAATAATCACACGGTCAAAAAATCGCACCTTACCCTTTCCCTCCCTTACCTTCTCATCCCCAACTTATCCAAACCTTCAATAATCGTAATGTATTTGCATATTTTCTCTATATTCACTGTGTTCTTCATATTCTCATCCATGTTTTCTGTGTTCACTCCATGTTCTTCAAATGTTCACAGCCCATTCAGTTCATATTTTCACAAGTATCTCCATTTTTTCTGTGATCTTTCTCTTATTCTCATGATGTTCTCTACAAATTCTAGTCATATTTTCTATGTTTTCATGTTCGTCGCATGTTCTCTTTACAACGTTTATTCATGCAACTTTACAATTCAATATTCATGCTGTCTTCCATGTTTTTTCTTCTTTGTCAATATTCATGTTCCTCTACAAGTTCATGTTCCTCACAAGATCACTTTGTTCATCACCTTCACTTACATGTTTTCTACATTCTTTGTCATATTCTCTATTTACGTCACAAGTTCATTGTTCATTCTTTGTATTCCCAATTCTCCTTATCATGTTTTCATGTTCTCTGTGTTCATTCTCTTACATATTCTTTCAAATCAAATGTACCAATACATTCTTTTCCTAACATTCCTTAACTAAAATCATTCGCCAATCAACTAAAAACATAGCCACTTTCGTCATTTCTCAACTAAACTTATTATCCAATCAACTAAAAATAGTCAGAATTAACCTCGTTCAATATTGTTCTTAATGATAATGACCGTTCTCTTAGCTAAAAAATTGTCAAGGAAACTTCTTTCAGCACTTTCTCAACTGCCATTATGTTTCGTCAAGTAAGAAAAAATATGCAAAGATATCTTTCATCGCTGTTCTTAACTGACATTATACTTTGAGGAGCACAATAAATAGTCTCCGTCATCATATTTTCTTGCCTTTCCTCAACTAAAAATACTAAAAATAGTCAAATGGAACATCGCTCTACACTTTTGTAAGTAACAGTATACTTCAATGAGTAAGAAAAATAGTCAAAGGTACTCTTCGAGACGCCGAAGACACTCTTCAATACATCAAGGACACAATCAAAGACACTCAAAATCGTCATATACTACTCATGTCCACAAAAGTTATTCTCAGAGCTATCAAAAGTTTATCTCAAACATCTTCATCCATAATAGTTATTCTCAGAGATATCAAAGGTAATCTCATAGTTATCCAAAGATATTCTCATGTCCTCAAAAGTTAATCTTGGTCATCAAAAGTTGTTCTTTAAGATGTCTTCTGTAATGTTCTGTAAGATATAAGTTATTCTCCGAGTCTTCAAAGGTAATTACCCTCTAACTCACCTTCGTTCATCAAAGTTATTCTCTAAGACATCAATGTTGTTCTCTAAGACATAAAAAGTTATTCTCTATGTCATCAAAAGTTATTCTCTGAGCTATCGAAGGTATTCTCAGAGTCATCAAAGATATTCTCAGAGTCATCAAAGGTAATCTCTAAGTCATCAAAGATATTCTCAGCTATCAAAGTTATTCTCAGTCATCATATGTAATTTCTAAGTCACTTTCGCTTCTCAAAGTTATTCTCTAAGTCATAAAAGTTGTTCTCTAAGACATCGAAGTTAATCTCTAAGACATCAGTGTTATTTTCTGAGACATCAATGTTGCTTTCAGAGACATCTTCGTTCATCAAAGTTCTTCTCAGAGTCAACAAATGTAACTAAAATTTCGCCTCGTTAGTAGAACAAATTGTCAAGGACTCTCTTCGAGACAAAGGACACACTCAGACACACCCAAGCTACTCTGTGAGAAATCAAAGACACTCTTCGAGACATCAAAGACACTCTTCGAGACATCAAAGACATCCTTTAAGACATTAAAGACACCCTTCGAGACATCAAAGACATCCTTTGATACATCAAAGACGCTGTTCGAGTCACCAAAGACACTCTCAGAGACACCAAAGTTACTCTTCGAGAAATTAAAGACACTCCTCGATACATTAAGGACTCACCCAAAGACGTCAAAATACTACTCATGTTCTCGAAGTCATTCTCAAAGTCATCAAAGATATTCTCAGAGACATCAAAGTTAATCTCAGAGCTATCAAAAAGTTAATCTCAGACCTCTTTGTTCATCAAAGTTATTCTCTATGTCATCAAAGTTGTTCTCTGAGCTATCAAAATACTACTCATGTTCTCAAAAGTCATTTTCAAAGTCCTCAAAGATATTCTCAGAGACATCAAAAGGTAATCTCTAACTCACTTTCGTTCATTAAAGTTATTCTCTAAGCCATCAAAGTTGTTCTCTAAGACATCAAAGTCATTCTCAGAGTCATCAAAAGGTACTGTCATGTCCTCAAAGTTAATCTCTAAGTCATCAAAGTTAATCTCTAATTCATCAAAGTTAATCTCAGAGCTAACAAAAGTTGCTCTCAAAGACATCAAAGTTATTCTCAGTTATTCTCAAAGAATAACCTTCGTTATTCAGAGAAGCCTTCTGAGACATCCTCGTTCAACAATGCTGTCCTCAGAGCCATCAAAAGTTAAATACAGTCATCAAAGTTATTCTCTAAGTAACCTTTCGTTCATCAGAGAAGCTATCTAAGATATCTTCGTTCATCAATGTTGTTCTCTAAGACACATTCGATCATCAAAGAAACTCTCCTTCTTCAATCAAGTTATTCTCAAAGACATCAATGCTGTTCTCTAAGACATCTTCAGTCATAAAATTTCTTTCCAAAATAAAACTAGTTCAGCTTTTCATATCAGACCTGCACTTCTGTTAAAATATATTTTCTTAGTCACTTTACCTTAAAGCTGTTTTCTGAACAACACTGCATAAACCTACCTAACCTATCCTCCCCACCTAATGTTACTTACCTAACATAATAACCTAACCAAACTTACCTAACCTACCTATCCTAACTTAACTAACCTAACCTAACTTAACTTGCATAGCCTAACCTAATCTATCCTCCATACCTAATGTTACTTACCTAACATAACGTTCCTAAACCTAACCTAGCTTACATAACCTAACCTAACTTAACCTAACCTAACTTACCTAACCTACCTATATAACTTAACTAGCCTAACCTAACCTAACGTGCATAACCTAACCTAACCTAACCTAACTGACCTAACCTAGCTTACGTAACCTAACCTAACATAACTTACCTAACCTATCAATCCTAACTTAACTAACCTAACTTAACTTGCATAACCTAACCTAACTTACCTAACCTAACCTAACTTACCTAGCTTACATAACCTAACCTAACGTACCTTGCCTAACTTACCTTACATTACCTTACCTAACTTGCATTTCCTAACTTAATGTAAATAACCTAACTTAACTTACCTATCCTAACTTAATGTAAATAACCTAACTTAACTTACCTATCCTAACTTAACTTGCATAACCTAACCTACCCTAACTTACCCAACCTAACCTAACCTAACTTACCCAACCTAACCTAACCTAACTTAAAGTAAATTATCTAACTTAACCTAACTTACATAACTTAACTTACCCAAACTGATGTAACCTAATTTACTTAGTCAGACTCAGGCAACAAGACATGACCTAACTTAAATATTTCTGCTTGTCTTTTTGTGTTTCGTCAATCAATGTCTCATGCTCATTTATTAGTTTCAATGGTTATTTTCATCAAATGGTCATTTATGCATTTCAAGTTCTATTCGTTAAAGATTGGTTGTTTAAGCATTTCAAAAGATTTTTGTTATATATGTGCATTTACTCGTTTCAATGGTTAATTTCTCAAATGGTCATTTTTGCATTTCAAGGGTTATTTGTTAAAGTTCATCAAGTTGCTCATAAGTTGTATTTATTATGTTTGTAATAATTGTCTTATTCTTTCCCCCCTTAACCTAACCTCTTTAATCTTAGTGTATTCATTATGTTGGTTATCATTTGTTCTTATTCCCCACTCTTTAACTCATCTAACCTCCCTTACTGAGGGAGGTTAGTATCTCCCTCAGTTGTTGGCTTAACCCTTAACTATCTATAGATAGTTAAGGGTTGTATCTCCTACTCCTTCTCTCCCCCTTTGTTTCTCTATCTTCCTCCTTCTATCCCCCTTTTCTATCTATCTTCCTCCTTCTCTTTCCCTTCTCTCACTCTCTCTCATTCTCTTATTTTTCTTTTTCTCGAATTCAAGTCTTAGTGCTCCCATGCTCTCACTCTCCCTCATTCCCTCTCTTCCTCCCCCACTCTCTTACTCCTTGCTCTCACTCCCTTGCTCTCTTGTTTTTCTCAATTTCAAGTCTTAGTAGATCTGATTCTTTACTACTGTAATTATATTATTACTAACATAAAGAATGAATTTATATGTGAAAACAAAGTAAAAGAAGGAAGGAAGGTTAAGTGGGATGGTGGGTTTGGGTAAAATATACAAAAAGGAGAAACAAAACAACATCTGAAAGGTTAGGATAAGGATAATATAATCAACAAATACGTCAAAACACAATAAACAAATAAACTACATATGAAAGATTAGGTTAAAGAGTGGGGAATAAGAACAATGATAACCAACATAATGAATACACTAACATTAAAGAGGTTAGGTTTATGACATACAGAATAACTTTTTATGCCTTAAAGAACAACATTGATGTCTTAGAGAATAACTTTGATGAACGAAGGTGAGTTAGAGATTACCCTAGATGACTCGGAGAACAACTTATATCTTACAGAACAATCTTACAGAACATTACAGAAGATATCTTAAAGAACAACTTTTGATGACCAAGATTAACTTTTGAGGACATGAAAATGTCTTTGGATAACTCTGAGATTACCTTTGATATCTCTGAGAATAACTTTAGATGTCTCTGAGAATAACTTTTATGGATGAAGATGTTTGAGATTAACTTTTGATAGCTCTGAGGATAAAGATAATATAATCAACAAGTACGTCAAAACACAATAAACAAATAAACTACATATGAAAGGTTAGGTTAAAGAATGGGGAATAAGAACAAATGATAACCAACATAATGAATACACAAAGATTAAAAAGGTTAAGCTAAGGGAGGGAGGGAGGAGACTTTTGTGGACATGAGTAGTATTTGACGATTTTGAGTGTCTTTGATTGTGTCCTCGATGTATTGAAAAGTGTCTTTGATTTCTCGAAGAGTAACTTTGGTGTCTGAGAGTGTCTTTAGCGTCTCGAAGAGTACCTCAGACTATTTTTCTTACTCATTGAAGTATACTGTTAGATACAAAAGTGTAGAGCGATGTTCCATTTGACTATTTTTAGTTGAGGAAAGACAAGAAAATGTGATGACGGAGACTATTTTTTGTGCTCCTCAAAGTATAATGTCAGTTAAGAACAGCGATGAAAGATATCTTTGCCTATTTTTTCTTACTTGACGAAACATAATGGCAGTTGAGAAAGTGCTGAAGAAGTTTCCTTGACAATTTTTTAGCTAAGAGAACGGTCATTATCATTAAGAACAATATGGAACGAGGTTAATTCTGACTAAGTTTAGTTGATTGGATAATAAGTTTAGTTGAGAAATGACGAAAGTGGCTATGTTTTTAGTTGATTGGCGAATGATTTCAGTTAAGGAACGTTAAGAAAAGAATGTCTTGGTACATTTGATTTGAAAGAATATGTAAGAGAATGAACACAGAGAACATAAAAACATGATAAGGAGAATAGGGAATACAAAGAATGAACTTGTGACGAACATAGAGAAGATGACAAAGAATGTAGAAAACATGTAAGTGAAGGTGATGAACAAAGTGATCTTGTGAGGAACATGAACTTGTAGAGGAACATGAATATTGACAAAGAAGAAAAAACATGGAGGACAGCATGAATATTGAATTGTAAAGTTGCATGAATAAACGTTGTAAAGAGAACATGCGATGAACATGAAAACATAGAAAATATGACTAGAATTTGTAGAGAACATCATGAGACTAAGAGAAAGATCACAGAAAAAAATGTAGATACTTGTGAAAATATGAACTGAATGAGCTGTGAACATTTGAAGAACATGGAGTGAACATGGATGAGAATATGAAGAACACAGTGAATATAGAGAAAATATGCAAATACATTATGATTTTTGAAGGTTTGGATAAGTTAGGGATGAGAAGGTAAGGGAGGGAAAGGGTAAGGTGCGATTTTTTGACCGTGTGATTATTGCTTACTTGGGTAAAGAAAAGGTATTGAAGGTAAGGTGTTATATGACCGTGTGAATATTACATAGCTGAGTACAAAAAGGGTATTAAAGGTAATGATGTTTATTTTGATAGACTGGAGAGGGGCTTGATCTGAAATAATTTTGATGAACATTGAACTAAGGTGGAGGACATGAGCTTAAACTCGGTTAATGTCTTGATTTATTTTACTGTGTTAGAAATATAGTGATCTTAAATCTCAGGGGATTTGGTCTGATAATAAAAAAACATGTTTAAATGAGCCAAGCAGGGAACGAGAGTTGAAACTCGGTGACTTCACTGGCTTTATTTACTGTGTCTGAAATACGGATATTTAAAATTTCAGGAAAAGTTATTGGTGATTTACGAAGATACGAGAGAGAACTACGGCGGGGGACGAGAGCTGGAGCTTGTTAACTGTTTTGATTTGATTTACTACGTTGAAGTATGTCTGCTCTAAATTTCGGGAAAATTGCTCGGTTACTAAAGAACTTGAACAAATGAACTAAGGTGGGGAACAGGAACTGGAGCTCGGTAACTGACTTGATCTTATTTGCTGTGTCTGAAATACAGGGGGGTTTAAATTTCGTGAAAAACTGATGGGTTATTAACGCAGATACGAGAGAGAGGTAATTGGGGGAGGGACAAGAGCTAGAGTTCGGTAAGACTATTTTTTCTTTATTTACTTAGTTAGAAGTACGACCGGTTTAAATTTTAGGAAAATGATTGGATTATTAACGAAGATACGTGAAGGAACTAAGGCTTAGGACGAGAGCTGGAGCTCTGTAACTTTGTATTGTACTACGCTTGAAATATGACGGATTAAAATTTTTGGGTGATTGGACTGTTAGTAAAGAAGTTACCATCGATAAACTAAGGCGGGGACAGGAGCTGGAGCTCGTTAACTAAATTATTGTATTTTACTACGTCTGAAAAATGACTGTTTAAAATTTCAGGGGGATTTGTTAGGTATTAACATAGATATGAGAGGGAACCACGGCGGAGGTCAGGAGATGGAGCTCATTAACTAAATTATTGTATTTTAGTACATCTGAAATATGGCTATTTAAAGTTTTAGGGGATTGAACTGTTATTAAAGAAATTACAGGGATAAACTAAGGCGGGGGACAGGAGCTGGAGCTTGCTTACTGACTCGGTTGATTTGTGTAAAACTGACTCGTTTAATGTAAAGGAACAAACATTATGATGTCTAAAATAGTTGTACGGAATTATGAAAGAACAATATTAATGATAAGGAATAAGGAAAGGGGGGTAAGGTAACAGGTAGAGAGGGTTGGGGGGAGGGACGGCCCAGATATTATGGAGACACAAAGATAAGATTACGGAGGTGACTTGCTCAGGGCGTCTGGCTGGCTGGAGTGAGGTCGGAACAGGTGACGGGGATTGGGAGGGAAGGGGGAGGGATGGGGAGTGAGGTAAGATGACGCGGGTGGTGGGAGGGATGGGGGAGGGTGTGCGAGGGGGATGGCAGGGGTAATGATTCAGTTTAGTTATATAGTCGTACTCGTTTCTAAGTAGGAATTTCTACTTCAACATATACGGCCTAAATATCTGTTTATTCTCAGTATGAACTCTGAAATTTGAATTTCTCCTATAAGAACTCTTAACAAACTTCTAAGAATATATTCTCTCATAAGAAATCCTTTACAAACTTCTAAGATCTCTGAAATTATTTTTCTCATAAGAACTCTTTAATTCTAAATTAGCCCCATTCTTAAAATGTTCGTTGAATTAGGTGTGACTCAGCGTCCTCTTTCCAAAGTTCGGTGAAAACGGTGTGCAATATCGTCCTCATTTGTCCAAAATCCAATGAGGCGCATACGGTGTCATCCCTACTACTCTGTGGGACTCCGCTGGTGACATCTCGCCTCTCTGGTGTCTTCCCCCCCCCCCCCCACACATACTCGCTGTTTCCTGTTGTTTAAGTACTCCCTCATCCACTGGAGCACTTTCCTTTTTACTCTGCCTGTTGCTCCAACTTTTTTAACAGTCTTTTATGGGGTACAAAGGCTTTCTGGCAGTCCAGGAAATTGCAGTCGGTGTGTGTCCGTGTGTGTGTGTGTGTGTGTGTGTGTGTGTGTGTGTGTGTATGTGTGTAGGGCTGGCGTTGATGTGTGTGTGTGTGTGTGTGTAGGGCTTGTGTTGATGTGTGTGTGTGTAGGGCTGGTGTTGATGTGTGTGTGTGTGTGTGTGTGTAGGGCTGGTGTTGATGTGTGTGTGTGTGTGTGTGTGTAGGGCTGGTGTTGATGGGTGTGTGTGTAGGGCTGGTGTTGATGGGTGTGTGTGTAGGGCTGGTGTTGATGGGTGTGTGTGTGTGTGTATAGCTGGTGTTGATGTGTGTTTAGATGTACCAGATGTAGTACCACAGTGTTGGTACACCAGAAGACCTGCTGGTGGTGTACCACAGTGTTGGTACACCAGAAGTACCTGGTGCAGGTGTACCACAGTGTTGGTACACCAGAAGTACCTGGTGCAGGTGTACCACAGTGTTGGTACACCAGAAGTACCTGGTGCAGGTGTACCACGGTGTTGGTACACCAGAAGTACCTGGTGCAGGTGTACCACAGTGTTGGTACACCAGAAGTACCTGGTGCAGGTGTACCACAGTGTTGGTACACCAGAAGTACCTGGTGCAGGTGTACCACAGTGTTGGTACACCAGAAGTACCTGGTGCAGGTGTACCACAGTGTTGGTACACCAGAAGTACCTGGTGCAGGTGTACCACAGTGTTGGTACACCAGAAGTACCTGGTGCAGGTGTACCACAGTGTTGGTACACCAGAAGTACCTGGTGCAGGTGTACCACAGTGTTGGTACACCAGAAGTACCTGGTGCAGGTGTACCACAGTGTTGGTACACCAGAAGTACCTGCTGGTGGTGTACCACAGTGTTGGTACACCAGAAGCACCTGCTGGTGGTGTACCCACAGTGTTGGTACACCAGAAGTACCTGGTGCAGGTGTACCACAGTGTTGGTACACCAGAAGTACCTGGTGCAGGTGTACCACAGTGTTGGTACACCAGAAGTACCTGGTGCAGGTGTACCACAGTGTTGGTACACCAGAAGTACCTGGTGCAGGTGTACCACAGTGTTGGTACACCAGAAGTACCTGGTGCAGGTGTACCACAGTGTTGGTACACCAGAAGTACCTGGTGCAGGTGTACCACAGTGTTGGTACACCAGAAGTACCTGCTGGTGGTGTACCACAGTGTTGGTACACCAGAAGTACCTGCTGGTGGTGTACCCACAGTGTTGGTACACCAGAAGTACCTGCTGGTGGTGTACCACAGTGTTGGTACACCAGAAGTACCTGGTGCAGGTGTACCACAGTGTTGGTACACCAGAAGTACCTGCTGGTGGTGTACCACAGTGTTGGTACACCAGAAGCACCTGCTGGTGGTGTACCCACAGTGTTGGTACACCAGAAGTACCTGCTGGTGGTGTACCACAGTGTTGGTACACCAGAAGTACCTGCTGGTGGTGTACCCACAGTGTTGGTACACCAGAAGTACCTGCTGGTGGTGTACCACAGTGTTGGTACACCAGAAGTACCTGCTGGCGGTGTACCACAGTGTTGGTACACCAGAAGTACCTGCTGGTGGTGTACCACAGTGTTGGTACACCAGAAGTACCTGCTGGTGGTGTACCACAGTGTTGATACACCAGAAGTACCTGCTGGTGGTGTACCCACAGTGTTGGTACACCAGAAGTACCTGCTGGTGGTGTACCCACAGTGTTGGTACACCAGAAGTACCTGGTGCAGGTGTACCACAGTGTTGGTACACCAGAAGTACCTGGTGCAGGTGTACCACAGTGTTGGTACACCAGAAGTACCTGGTGCAGGTGTACCACAGTGTTGGTACACCAGAAGTACCTGGTGCAGGTGGTCCTCAAGTGCACCACGATCAATAATAACTCTTCTGAAAAACATGTGAGTTATTTACACTATTCCAGTTTAAATATGTGTCCATTGAAAACAAAAATTAACGAAGCAAATGATTCCACACATGAGGCTAATATGTAGCAAAAACAACGTTAAAGAAATAAGAAAACAGAGGAGACAAAACGAGACCTATGTTTATACCCTGCTTTCTTTTCATGTCGAGAACTTTTAGAATATAAATAACTAGCACCCAGGAAACAATTTTAGGTTGCCACAACGTATCTGGAAAGTGTTGGAATGTAGGGGCAACGTTTGGAAGGAGGAGGGCGTGGAGGAAGGAGGAGGGCGAGGAGGATGTAGGAGGAGAGCGAGGAGTAAGGAGGAGGAGGAGGAGGGCGAGGAGGAAGGAGGACGAAGAAGGAGGAAGAGTAAGGAGGAGTAGGGCGAGGAGGATGCAGGAGGAGAGCGAGGAGTAAGGAGGAGGAGGAGGAAAAGGATTACAAGGAGGAAGGAGGAGGAGGGCGAGGAGGAAGAAGGAGAAAGACGAGAAGGAAGGAGGGCGAGGAGGAAGGAGGAGGGCGAGGGGGAAGGAGGAGAAGGGCGAGGAGGGAGGAGGAAGAATTCCAGGTAAGAGGAGGTCGAGGAGAAAGGAAGAGGTCGAGGAGGAAGAAGGAGGAGGAAGGAGGAGGAGGGCGAGGAGGAGTGAGGAGGAGGAAGGAGGAGGAGGAAGGGGAAGGAGAGCAAGGAGGAAGAAGGAGGAGGGCAAGGAGGAAGGAGGAGGGCAAGGAGGAAGGAGGAGGGCAAGGAGGAAGGAGGAGGGCAAGGAGGAAGGAGGAGGGCAAGGAGGAAGGAGGAGGAGGGCGAGGAGGAAGGGCGAGGAGGAAGGAGGAGGAGGACGAGGAGGAAGAAGGAGAGCAAGTAGGAAGAAGATCGAGTATCCTGGCCGGGGAGGATTTACTGGGCGCAAATCCTTAACTATAGCCTCTCTTTAACTCAACAGTAAAATGGGTATTTGGTTGTAAAAACGATTCTTCGCGGCGGGGATCGAATTCCAGGGACCTGCCCGAAACCCTACGCGTACTACTGGCTGAACAAGAATGTAACAACTCTTGTATATATCTCAAAAAAAGGAGGAGTAGGGCGAGGAGGAAGGAAGAGTAGGAGGGTGAAGAGGAAGGAGGAGAGCGAGGAGGAAAGAGGAAGAGGAGGGCGAGGAGGAAGGAGGAGGGCAAGGAGGAAGGAGAAAGGCGAGGAGTAAGGTGTAGGAGGGCGAGGAGGAGGGAGGAGGGCGAGGAAGAGAGAGGAGGGCGACGAGGAAGGAAGAGGAGAAGAGCGAGGTAGGAGGAGGGAGTGGGAGGAGGAGGGGGAGGAGGAGAGTGAGGTACTAGTAAGGAGGAGGGTGAGAAGGTAGGAAGAGGAGAGCTAAAAGGAAGGAGGGGGATGGAGGAGGGCGGAGGAGGAAGGAGGAGAGCGAGGAAGAAGGAGGAGGAGTGCGAGGAGGAAGGAGGAGGTGGAGGAGGGCGAGGAGGAGGGAGGAGATGGGCGAGGAAGAAGGAGGAGGAGGAAGGAGGAGGAGGAGGGCGAGGAGGAAGGAGGAGGAGGGCGTGCAGGAAGGAGGAGTAGGAAGTCGAGGAGGAAGGAGGAGGAAGGCGAGAAGGAAGGAGGAGGATGTTAAAGAGGAGGTTAAGGAGGAGAAGGGTGAGAAGAAAGGAGGAGTAGGAGGTCGAAGAGGAAGGAGGAGTTGATAAGGTAGGAAGGAGGAGGAGAAAGGTTCCAGACACAAAGCAGAACGCTTTAAAAGAGACCAATGTCGTCTATGCCTTCAAATGCCCACTTGGGGACTAAAGCCTCAAAGAATTCAGTATATAGGCAGGACAACAACATCTCTTTCCAGGCGATTAACGATGCAAAAGCAACAGGGCTCCATTAAGGAACATATAATCTCTTCCCACAACCAGACCATCACCAGAGATGTCTTAACAAAAAACATGGAAATCATCGATAGATACAGCGATAGCAGGCGGCTTGATATCTGCGAGGCACTACACATTAAGAAGTCGACACCAGCAATCAACAGCCAATTAATGCACAACTATATTCTACCCACTTTAAGACTCCGCACCAATATAGAAGCATCAAGAAATACGGACCAATAGGCCCTTTGCAGTTACTTCCATTCTTCCCTTTAACTTACAAAATATTATACCCATTGTTTCGTGTTCTGTCTTGTGTTGAAAGTTTGTTTACACCTCATCCAAAACTGTTGTAACATATCACCTCACCCAAATGCAGGTATAAAATCGAAGCTGTTTAAACTCTGTTCAGTTATAGTTGTGTGTGTGTAAACTAAAGTCTTTGAAAATGTAATAAATTTCATGAAATGCGTTCAAGTGTCGCGTCAGACTAGAAATAAAAATGAATTTTGGAGAATTGATCTTTGAATTACCATCAACAGTAAAAAGAAACGTAAGAAAGATCGAGAAAATTCGTGTTAGAATTATTAATCTTACTTTTTCGGTCATATTTAATAATAATATATATATATATATATATATATATATATATATATATATATATATATATATATATATATATATATATATATATATATATCTATATCTATATATATATATATATATATATATATATATATATATATATATATTTATATATATATATTTATATATATAAATATATATATATATATATATATTTATATATATATATTTATATATATATATATATATATATATATATATATATATATATATATATATGTCGTACCTAGTAGCCAGAACTCACTTCTCAGCCTACTATGCAAGGCCCGATTTGCCTAATAAGCCTAGTTTTCGTGAATTAATGTTTTTTCGACTACCTAACCTACCTAACCTAACCTAACCTAACATTTTCGGCTACCTAACCTAACCTAACCAATAAAGATAGGTTAGATTAGGTTAGGTAGGGTTGGTTAGTTTCGGTCATATATCTACGTTAATTTTAACTCCAATAAAAAAAAATTGACCTCATACATTATGAAATGGGTAGCTTTATCATTTCATAAGAAAAAAATTAGAGAAAATATATTAATTCAGTAAAACTTGGCTTATTAGGCAAATCGGGCCTTGCATAGTAGGCTGAGAAGTGAGTTCTGGCTATTAGGTACGACATATATATATATGTCGTACCTAGTAGCCAGAACTCACTTCTCAGCCTACTATTCAAGGCCCGATTTGCCTAATAAGCCAAGTTTTCCTGAATTAATATATTAACTATAATTTTTTTCTTATGAAATGATAAAGCTACCCTTTTCACTATGTATGAGGTCAATTTTTTTTTATTTGAGTTAAAATTAACGTAGATATATGACCGAACCTAACCAACCCTACCTAACCTAACCTAACCTATATATATAGGTAAGGTTAGGTTAGGTAGCCAAAAAAAGCTAGGTTAGGTTAGGTTAGGTAGGTTAGGTAGACGAAAAAACATTAATTCATGAAAACTTGGCTTATTAGGCAAATCGGGCCTTGCATACTAGGCTGAGAAGTGAGTTCTGGCTACTAGGTACGACATATATATATATATATATATATATATATATATATATATATATATATATATATATATATATATATATATATATATATATATATATGTCGTACCTAGTAGCCAGAATGCACTTCTCAGCCTACTATGCAAGGCCCGATTTGCCTAATAAGCCATGTTTTCCTGAATTAATGAATTTTCTCAAATTTTTTTGTTATGAAATGATAAAGCTATCCATTTCATTATGTATAAGGTCAATTTATTTTTATTGGAGTTAAAATTTACGTAGATATATGACCGAACCTAACCAACCCTACCTAACCTAACCTAACCTATCTTTATAGGTTAGGTTAGGTTTGGTAGCCAAAAAAGTTAAGTTAGGTTAGGTTAGGTAGGTTAGGTAACCGAAAAACAATTAATTTATGAAAACTTGGCTTATTAGGCAAATTGGGCCTTGCATAGTAGGCTGAGAAGTGTGTTCTGGCTACTAGGTACGACATATATATATATATATATATATATATATATATATATATATATATATATATATATATATATATATATATATATTTATATATATATATATATATATATATATATATATATATATATATAAATATATATAAATATATATAAATATATATAAATATATATATATATATATATATATATATATATATATATATATATATATATACGAATATATAAATATATATATAGACGAATATCTGGCGAAAATGAACCTCATACTCTCTGACCAAACTAAATTCCAAAGGGTAACGAAGGACACTACAGCCGAATTGAAAGCAAAGGTCAACAAACTGATTGAAACTGTGAACGCCAAGAAATCCGGACTCCACCTGCCAAAGATTATTGGGGAATATAAACCTGGATATGCGTATGGAAATGTCAAGACACACAAGCCTGGAAACCCACTTCGGCCAATCAACAGCCAGATACCCACACCCACGTACAGACTGACGAAGCGACTCAACGGCCTGCTGACTCCTTATGTCCCTTGCGCCTTCAGCCTGAAGTCTCCAAAGGAATTTGTTGACTTACTGCGGGGCACACGGGCCACAGGAATAGGAGCCTCGTTGGACGTAGAATCACTGTTTACCAACGTACCTGTGGATGAGACAATCGGGATGATAGCCGACAGAGTGTATCGTGATCCGGCGTGTACTCCACTTGACATACCAGAAAACATTCTAAGGAAACTACTCCAAGCTTGTACTAAAGAGGCACCCTTCTTGAGCCCGGATGGGCACATGTATAAGCAAGTAGATGGGGTCGCCATGGGTTCTCCCCTAGGTGTCCTGTTTGCAAACTTCTATATGGGTACCATCGAGCAAAAAGTCTTAGTCGACATGAACTTGAAACCGGCCATATATTGCAGGTATGTTGACGACATTTTTACACAGGTACCTGATGTCAGACATCTGCAGGAGCTGAAGGAGGCATTTGAGCAGAGTTCCGTGCTGCGTTTCACTTACGAGATGGAAAAGGATGGGAAGCTGCCCTTTCTAGATGTAACAGTCATGGAAAAGAGCAGAGGTTTCCACACTGCAGTCTACTCTAAGGAAACGAACATAAGAATGTGCCTAAATGCCAACAGCGACTGCCCAGACAGGTACAAGAGGAGTGTTGTTAACGCTTATGTCGACCGTGCTCTCAGCCACAGCTCAGAATGGAAGCAAGTCGACGAAGAACTCTGTAGGGTAAGGCAGGTCCTAGTCAACAACGGTTTCTCCAATGGTTTCGTCGAAGACATCATAAGAAGGAAAGTGAAACGCCATGCAACCTCTGAAGAGACAACTAACACAACACCTATACCCCCTATTAGACTATTTTACAGGAACTTCTTTTCCACAGCTCATAAAACGGAGGAAAGGGTCCTGAAAGATATTGTTAATAGAAACGTTATCCCTACAGACAAAAATCAGAGGATACAACTGACGATTTACTATAAAACCAGAAAAACGGCCAGCCTACTCATGAGAAACTCTCCAGACACAAAGCAGAACGCTTTAAAAGAGACCAACGTCGTCTATGCCTTCAAATGCCATCTTGGGGACTGTAAGCTCCAAAAAAACCAGTATATAGGCAAGACAACAACATCTCTTTCTAGGCGTTTAACGATGCATAAGCAACAGGGCTCCATTAAGGAACATATAATCTCTTCCCACAACCAAACCATTGCCAGAGAAATCCTAGAAAACAACACAGAAATCATCGATAGATACAGCGATAGCAGGCATCTTGACGTCTGCGAGGCACTACACATCAAGAAGTCAACACCAGCAATCAACAGCCAATTAATGCACAACTATACTCTACCCACCTCAAGACTCCGCTCCAATATAGAAGCATCAAGAAATATGGATCAATAGGCTTTCTACAATCACTTTCATTCAATACCCATTGTTTCGTGTTCTGTCTTGTGTTTAGGAATTTAATACCCTATTAATACCACCTCACCCCATCCACCTCACTCAAATGTAGATATAAACAAATCGAAGATGTGTAAGTTCTATTCAGTTGTGTATGTGTAAACTAAAGTCTTTGAAAATGTAATAAGTTTTACGAAACTTGCTCAAGTGTCGCATCAGACTAGAAATAAAAATGAATTTTGGAGAATTGATTTTTGAATTACCATCAACAGAGAAAAGGAAACGTACGAAAGATGGAGAAAATTCGTGTTAGAATTATTAATCTTACTTTTTCGGTCATATTTAATAATATATATATATATATATATATATATATATATATATATATATATATATATATATATATATATATATATATATATATATATATATATATATATATATATATGTCGTACCTAATAGCCAGAACGCACTTCTCAGCCTACTATTCAAGGCCCGATTTGCCTAATAAGCCAAGTTTTCATGAATTAATGTTTTTTCGTCTACCTAACCTACCTAACCTAACCTAACCTAGCTTTTTTTGGCTACCTAACCTAACCTTACCTATAAATATAGGTTAGGTTAGGTTAGGTAGGGTTGGTTAGGTTCGGTCATATATCTACGTTAATTTTAACTCCAATAAAAAAAATTGACCTCATACATAGAGAAAAGGGTTGCTTTATCATTTCATAAGAAAAAAGTTATAGTAAATATATTAATTCAGGAAAACTTGGCTTATTAGGCAAATCGGGCCTTGAATAGTAGGCTGAGAAGTGAGTTCTGGCTACTAGGTACGACATATATATATATATATATATATATATATATATATATATATATATATATATATATATATATATATATGTCGTACCTAGTAGCCAGAATGCACTTTTCTGCCTACTATGCAAGGCCCGATTTGCCTAATAAGCCAAGTTTTCATGAATTAATATATTTTCTCTAATTTTTTTCTTATGAAATGATAAAGCTACCCATTACATTATGAATGAGGTTAATTGTTTTTTATTGCAGTTAAAATTAACGTAGATATATGACCAAACCTAACCAACCCTACCTAACGTAACCTAACCTATCTTTATAATTTAGGTTAGGTTAGGTAGCCGAAAAAGTTAGGTTAGGTTAGGTTAGGTAGGTTAGGTAGTCGAAAAACAATTAATTCATGAAAACTTGGCTTATTTGGCAAATTGGGCCTTGCATAGTAGGCCGAGAAGTGCATTCTGGCTACTAGGTACGACATATATATATATATATATATATATATATATATATATATATATATATATATATATATATATATATATATGTCGTACCTAATAGCCAGAACGTACTTATCAGCCTACTATTCAAGGCCCGATTTGCCTAATATGCCAAGTTTTCATGAATTAATGTTTTTTCGACTACCTAATCTACCTAACCTAACCTAACTTTTTCTGCTACCTAACCGAACCTAACCTATGAAGATAGGTTAGGTTAGGTTAGGTAGGGTTTGTTAGGTTCGGTCATATATCTACGTTAATTTTAACTCCATTAAAATAAAATTGACCTCAAACATAATGAAATGGGTAGCTTTATCATTTCGTAAGAAAAAAACTAGAGAAAACATATTAATTCATGAAAACTTGTCTTATTAGGCAAATCGGGCCTTGCATTGTAGGCTGATAAGTGCGTTCTGGCTACTAGGTACGACATATATATATATATATATATATATATATATATATATATATATATATATATATATATATATATACCTCTAGCTGGAAGAAGGGGGACCCATAGCCTCGGAGGAAACCACGCATAACGCATTAGAGGGAATGTTTAGATCCCCTCCAATACAGTTTCTGTGTGCTTTTCTCCTACCACCCCTTTCCTTTTTTATTTTTTGTGCTTTATTATGCATTTGATGGTTACAAGATATACATGGGTTGATACAAAAATAATAATGCAAAAAGGTGCCTAAAGGTTATGGATCTCTTGAAAAACACAACAATGGGAAACATTGATGAATGTCACAGACGGGTTCGATCATTGTTGCAAGTCAAACACTTCTTCGAATTCCTGTGAAGTTGGACTAGTGCCCAAGACGCAACAGGCATTTCCCCTCTGAATCGCAACACTGAGGCGCTGGAACAAGAACATATATATATATATATATATATATATATATATATATATATATATATATATATATATATATGTATATATATATATATATATATATATATATATATATATATATATATATATATATATATATATATATAAGAAAAAAATTTGAGAAAATATATTAATTCAGGAAAACTTGGCTTATTAGGCAAATCGGGCCTTGCATAGTAGGCTGAGAAGAGCGTTCTGGCTACTAGGTACGACATATATATATATATATATATATATATATATATATATATATATATATATATATATATATATATATATATATATATATATATATATATATATATATATATGTATATATATATATATATGTATATATATATATATATATATATATATATATATATATATGTATATATATATATATATATATATATATATATATATATATATATATATATATATATATATATATATATATATATATATATATATATGACAATGTCAGACCACGGAGGAAAAATGAAACAGGAATTTCCTTAAGTACTTTCGTATATTAATACATCTTCAGAAGGAGTGATTTTACAGATCGAGTGATGGGTATAAATAGGCAGGAGAGAGTGGTGAAGTGAGGTGAGGTACAATACTTGGACAACGCAGACGGCCCATTGGCCCATCAGATGCAGCCAATTGGCCCATCTGATGTAGCCCAATGGCCCACCTGATACAGCAAACATACAAGCACAATACATAGGTAATTATAGCATAAAATGGTAAATATATACAATGAATTAGTGAGACAAATGTGTTCCAATGATCCTGCTTAAATCGCCCTTTAACTGATCTATTAAAAATGGATCTAAGTTATATAGACCACTGCTAATATTCAAATTACTTTCTTTTGTGATCTGTATCAAATCAGATTCAATTATGTTTCTGTTATAGGTGCTTTTACAATTTGTTATTGAAGAAGCACTCTCCCAATCAATTTGGTGAGCTTTTTCTGACAAATGAACAAACAAAGCATTAGACAATTGGCCATGTCTTAAAGAGTATTTATGTTGCGATATTCTACATTTTAAATCTTTAGATGTTTGCCCAACATAGAACTTATTACATTCCTTACAAGGTATTTTAGAAATGACGCAATTATCACTACGAGGGCTGTTCCTAACTAATAGCTTACCAACAGTGTTTTCGTAGCTAAACATTACATCTATATTAAAAAGTTTCAAGGCCTTGACAATATTCTCAAACCCGGAGAAATATGGTAAACATAACACATTCTTTGGACGAATCCTTTCACTGCATACATTATTATAATATGTACGACGTGCTTTGTTACGACAAACTTCCAAAAAATTCAGTGGGTAACAAAGCTTAAGACCAATCGAATCAATATTCTTAAACTCTTCGTCTAAGAATTCTGGACTCACAACTCGAAGAGCTCTTAGATACATTGAAGAAAAAATTGACTTTTTTACATTGTATCTATGCCCTGAAAAATAATGAACATAAGATAAATTATTCGTAGGTTTTCTGTAAACACTAAACTTTAATGAAGAGTCTTCCCTATGAATAAGCACATCTAAGAATGGCAAACATTTATCAATTTCAGTCTCCATAGTAAATTTTATGGAGGTGACTTGGTCATTATGTTTGGCTACAAATTCGTCTGTGTTTACGTCTGAAGGCCAAATACACAAGATATCATCAACATATCTAAACCATGGAATGATTCCAGGAGTTATTTTTGAAACAAATTTCTTTTCGAAGAATTCCATGTACAAGTTTGAAAGCAATGGCGATAGAGGATTCCCCATTGCCATTCCAAAAGTCTGTAAATAATACTCATTATTAAAGGTAAATTTACATTCTTTAATGCACAACTTAACAAGACTGACAATAATATCAGCAGAAAGAGGTAAGACATGGCTCATTAGTTCACGAGCAAGATAATCGAGAATATCATCAACCGGTACCTTTGTGAACAAGGAACAAACGTCAAAACTGATTAACTTTACATCAGGAGTGACAGGAACACTATGCAATTTGTTAACTAAATCAAGGGAATTTGTCAAATGAGAAGAGGAGATAGTTCCTAACAATGGGGACAAGATTTTGGTAAGCCATTTGGAGAGTTTGTAAGAAATGGATCCCACAGAACTGATGATAGGTCTCATGGGATTGTTAGGTTTATGCGTTTTGACAAGTCCATATAGATATGGTAATGAAGGTGATGAGGTAGTAAATTGATTAAGAAGATCTTTATGTTTACTTAACAACTTCCTCAAGCTACTATTGAAGAACTTGATGATGTCCTCAAGAGGATTTTTCCTAAGCTTAGTGTACGTTGAAGAATCTAGGAGGAGATCATTCATTTTCGAAATATATTCCTCCTTGTTTAAAATAACAATAGTGCTGGATTTATCAGCCTTTGTTATATGAATGGAAGGGTCGGCTCTTAACTCCTGTAAGCTTCGTCTGAATCTTTCGGGAAAATTGTTTGTTTGGGGCGTCAACATTGAACCATAGACTACATTTAACCAGGTTTAGGTTTTGTGAAGACAGAGAGTTTTGTTTTCTCTCTGTCTTCACAACAGAGAGCTTTATCACAAATGATAAAGCTACCCATTTCATTATGTATGAGGTCAATTTTTTTTTTTTATTGGAGTTAAAATTAATGTTGATATATGACCGAACCTAACCAACCCTACCTAACCAAACCTAACCTATCTTTATAGGTTTGGTTAGGTTAGGTAGCCGAAAAAGTTAGATTAGGTTAGGTTAGGTAGGTTAGGTTGTCGAAAGACAATTAATTCATGAAAACTTGGCTTATTAGGCAAATCGGGCCTTGCATAGTAGGCTGATAAGTGAGTTCTGGCTTCTAGGTACGACATATATATATATATATATATATATATATATATATATATATATATATATATATATATATATATATATATATATATATATATATATATATATATATCGTACCTAGTAACCAGAACGCACTTCTCTCTCTATTATGCAAGACCCGATTTGCCTAATAAGCCAAGTTTTAATGAATTAATTGTTTTTCGACTACCTAACCTAACCTAATCTAACTTTTTCGGCTACCTAACCTAACCTATAAAGATAAGTTAGGTTTGGTTAGGTAGGGTTGGTTAGGTTCGGTCATATATCAACATTAATTTTAACTCCAATAAAAAATAAAATTGACCTCATACATAATGAAATGGGTAGCTTTATCATTTCATAAGAAAAAAATTAGAGAAAATATATTAATTCAGGAAAACTTGGCTTATTAGGCAAATCGGGCCTTGCATAGTAGGCTGAGAAGTGCGTTCTGGCTACTAGGTACGACATATATATATATATATATATATATATATATATATATATATATATATATATATATATATATATATATATATATATATATATATATATATATATATATATATATATATGTTGTATCTAGTAGCCAGAACGTCGTGCTCGGCCTGCTATGCAAGGCCCGATTTACCTAATAAGCCAAGTTTTCCTGAATTAATATATTTACTCTAATTTTTTTCTTATGAAATGATAAAGCTACCCATTTCATTATGTATGAGGTCAATTTTTTGTTATTGGAGTTAAAATTAACATAGATATATGACCGAACCTAACCAACCCTACCTAACCTAACCTAACCTATCTTTATAGGTTAGGTTAGGTAGCCGAAAAAGTTAGGTTATATATGTTTATATATATATATATATATATATATATATATATATATATATATATATATTTATATATATATATATATATATATATGTCGTACCTAGTAGCCAGAACTCACTTCTCAGCCTACTATTCAAGCCCCGATTTGCCTAATAAGCCAAGTTTTCCTGAAATAATATATTTACTATAATTTTTTTCTTATGAAATGATAAAGCAACCCTTTTCTCTATGTATGAGGTCAATTTTTTTTTATTGGAGTTAAAATTAACGTAGATATATGACCGAACCTAACCAACCCTACCTAACCTAACCTAACCTATATTTATAGGTAAGGTTAGGTTAGGTAGCCAAAAAAAGCTAGGTTAGGTTAGGTAGGTTAGGTAGACGAAAAAACATTAATTCATGAAAACTTGGCTTATTAGGCAAATCGGGCCTTGAATAGTAGGATGAGAAGTGCGTTCTGGCTATTAGGTACGACATATACATATATATATATATATATATATATATATATATATATATATATATATATGTATATGTCGTACCTAATAGCCAGAACGCACTTCTCATCCTACTATTCAAGGCCCGATATATATATATATATATATATATATATATATATATATATATATATATATATACATATATATATATATATATATATATATATATATATATATATATATATATATATATATATTTATATATATGTGTAAATAAATATATAAGCCTATATACATATATAGGCTTATAGGCTATAGTTACAAGCCTACGGTTGTAACTCTATACTTCAGTATAAGTACTCCTTGGCACAAAAATGGCAATCAATCACCCACCTTTCACTGCGTCTTGCACGCTAATGACAACCAAACACTCTACCAACTCCCTACAAGTGGTCAATAAGAACTTCCCTGCCACATCTGGAAGTTCACTGCCGTAACATCTTACACCATAAAATCTTCCTTTAGCAACAATGGAACTTCACCACTGTTATCACAGAAGCATGTGAATCTTCCCTTCACTGCTCCTCTTCTCACAGTTTGAGTTCCATCTCCTCACTATGGGGCTCTGCTCTTCCACAGAGTTCGATATCCACTCCTTCGGCCTTGAGTTCCAATCATCAACTTCTTCTCTGGCCTCAGATTACTCCCATCAACTTCTTCTCTGGCCTCAGAGTACTCCCATCAACTTCTTCTCTGGCCTCAGAGTACTCCCATCAACTTGTTCGTCAGGACAAAGCACAAAAGGTCTCTTGCAGGGCGCTCTCTCTCGATGACGCCAGACCAGGGCGCACACACTGCTGCCCCCGAAAATGTTTCTGGGCGGCTTCACAACTATTCCTGCCGTCTAGGACTTGAGACCACACGTTCCCAGCTTGATTCCACAGCTGAAACGTCTGCACACTTCTTACTCTTGAAGGTATATCAACTAGGGGGATCTTCTCTAACAGGAGCTCAATAGAACGCAACTTCCCCTCATGGTGTCAGGTGCTCAAGTCCGGGTCAAAGCCCTCTAGAAGCGAGCTTCACACTTCTAGCAAACTCTCGACATCTCATGTCAAGTCATTTACTTCTATTCTTGATCACTGCCCATACTCTTAAACTGTTTGTCAAATTTACTCAATTGTTTTACGTATGTATCTTCATGTTTATATTTCTGTGACCTCTTATTTAGGTCAGGTCTTGCTCTCAAGGTAGACTCATTTCTCAGCTACCTGGGATCATAACAATACTTAGTACAATATGCCCAAACGGTAGGAGTGAGTGCCCCCAAAGACACATAGCCAGTGTTCTCAACGCTTATATTCGTCGAGCCCTTACCCACTGCTCTGAATGCAGGAAAGCCGTGGATAAGAATCCTTCTTTGTCAGCAAGTGATATCAGTCAGTAGGTGTCATCTGTCAGTAGGTGACATCTGTAAGTAGATGACATCTGTCAGTAGGTGACATCAGTCAGTAGATGACATCTGTAGTTTTTTTTTTTTTAGATATATACAAGAGTTGTTACACTCTTGTACAGCCACTAGTACGCGTAGCGTTTCGGGCAGGTCCCTGGAATACGATCCCCGCCGCGAAGAGTCGTTGTTACAACCAAATACCAATTTAACTGTTGAGTTAAACCGAGGCTACAGTTACGGATTTGCGCCCAGTAAATCCTCCCCGGCCAGAATACGAACCCATGACAAAGCGCTCGCGGAACGCCAGGCGAGTGTCTTACCACTACACCACTGAGACTGGTAAAGGAGAAAGGGTAAAGGTAACCACGTTAACGTGGTAAAGGACCACGGAGACTAAGTAGATGACATCAGTCAGTAGGTGACACCTGTCAGTAGGTGACATCAGTCAGTAGGTGACATCTGTCAGTAAGTGACATGAGTCAGTAGCTGACATCTGTCAGTAAGTGACATGAGTCAGTAGGTGACATCAGTCTGTAGGTGACATCTGTCAGTAAGTGACATCAGTCAGTAGGTGACATCAGTCAGTAGGTGACATCTGTTATTAAGTGACATCAGTCAGTAGGTAACATCTGTTATTAGGTGGCATCAGTCAGTATGTTGGAGATTTCCAACACTGAATTACTAAACCCTAGTACGATAAGAGATAATTCTTGTACTGGACATTATAATTTACTAACAATACTTACCAGTAATACATAGATATTTAAATTATAGAATTAAGGCGTAGTACCGCCCGATTTCTCCCTAGAGAGAAATTTGAAAGAGAGAGAAATTTGGCCGTTGGGGTTGCGTCAACAACCCTACAAGAGAGAATAACTTCTACATATTAATGGATCGAGTTGAATCCAGTCTTATTTACCTTTTTTATTAAGGATAATTGATTAATAATATATTTATTTTCATTTCATAGTATATATGGTCGTTTACTGGAAATAATTTATACAGTCTCGATCAGCTGTTCCAGTACATAAAACGATCTACTTGATTTTCACTCTTAATATTCTCGTGCATTTAACGTCATCTAAATTAATTTAATTGCACTCTGGAATATCCTTTACTATTTAAAAAAAACATATTATGACGTAAATATTCATCATCCAAGTCTCCATCCTTTCGGAACTCTATTTGAAATATTACAAATTATACCCAGAGTTCCAGCATAGGCGCGAGTGCGCACACGTCACTGAAAGGAGGGAGAGACTCGCCATATTAACCAGCTAACATCAAGGTGTTCTGTGGTGACAATGTTTTAATCGACTGAAGTTGAAAGCATCCGGCCTTCTGCGAGCTTCTGGTCGAGTGTGCAACCTCCACAACTTACGAACACCACGTTCAGCAGTCATTCATTAAGTAGATTGGGTAATATTGGCCATTATTTGTATATGTTTAATGTGCTGTCGTTACGTCACAGGCGACATAAAGCATACACGTAAGTGGTGATCTTACCCTCCAATTTCTTTAGAGCATACGATTAAACGCACGATTATTAAGTTTGGAGCGGAAATTACATAAGATTTGCCTTTCAGCGTGGAATTAATTGCGAGAGGGACAAGCTACTACCTGCATGTTCACATGTCATTAGGGACGGCTGACTCAGACTGGAATAAACGGGTTGATGCTGCCGGACGTGATCTACGTTCATCTCCGGCAGCTAAGCTGTTTCTGTCCTATTTGCAGTTAGCTTATAATCTTATCTTCTCCCTAGAATTTAACCATTTGAAAGAATTAATTTATTATCATAAGTGTATTAACTTCACATTATATACCCCCACACCCCCAAGTTGTTGGGTATTAGGATTTAGTTCTGAATTAGCATTAGTATTTCAGTTCATTACTCTAAATATATTTAATTACATTTATTATTGGAGATCCATAAGATTCTGGTTCTCTGATCTTTAACATTAATTTTGGTCCTTTGAAACATTTAATATAATTTCTTGTAGAACTAAATCCTCCCCCAAACGGTAGGTGACATCTGTCAGTAGGTGACATCTGTCAGTAGGTGACATCAGTCAGTAGGTGACATCAGTCAGTAGGTGACATCAGTCAGTAGGTGACATCAGTCAGTAGGTGACATCAGTCAGTAGGTGACATCAGTCAGTAGGTGACATCAGTCAGTAGGTGACATCTGTCAGTATATGTCAGCTGTTAATAAACCTCGACCATGCCGACAGGAGTGACTTTAATGGCTGTTCACGTGCTAACCATTCAGTCCTCTCTCAAACTATCTTACTAATATTGCACACAAAATGTAGAAAGAGGTGAAATGCAACAAGTATTTGCCGATCAATTTGAACGGTAATAATGTAGATGGACCTTAGTAAGGAAATATATAAATGCCACAATTATAAATTGTATCTCAGGCTGAGATACAGTAATTAATAATTATAGGTCCCGAATGCCTTGATGATCGATGTTAGTATGCATTGAACACCTTGCATTAGTTGAAGATGCAAGGCCTCAATTATTAACCAAACTGGTTGGTTGGTACCAGTATGTGATCATAACAACCCTTGAACGATTGATGGGAGACAAGACAATCTAAACGACTCGCGGAAATAGTTATTTTAAAAAAATAATATTTTGTTAAAGAATTTCGTAAATTAATTAATATGTTGTAGGACAAGCCAAATTTTACCCTAGATAACTGCATCTTGCTTCATGTTTGTCAGTAAAGAATGCTATAATTTTAATGATATATTTTACTGAGGGCCAGATGTCCCTCGTAGGTATACCATAGACCAGACACGCTGACCATAACCCCCTGGGACGACCAGTCTCTCCATTTATGATCAATGACGAATTCTCTACATCTCCAGTTCTGTCTCATATATGCGGATATATAACAATAATAATGGGACCCTCTACCGGCATTACGTTGCCGGTAGAGGGTCGGCTAACGATGACGTGCACAGTATAACAGCGGGATCAAGTTCAAACACGGGATAGAATATATCTGTATCCCGTAAACTACTCCATCTCAAAAGGACGGAGTAACTTACGCTATTTTAACCCCCCTACAGCGGGGTCTTCTCCATCAGGCTACAGGAATTACTGATAACTGTATAGCTCCTGATGATGAGAAGTCTTTGGTGGAATGTGTCTAGTGGATGAGAGCGGTTAGTGGACAATAGTTGTAGTAGAAGAAAGTAGTTAGTGGATAAGAGTAGATAGTGGATGAGAGCGGTTAGTGGATGAGAGCGGTTAGTGGATGAGAGTTTTTAGTAGATGAGAGCGGTTTGTGGAAGAGAATATTTAGTGGATTTGAGTGGTTAGTGGATGACAGCAGTTCGTGGATGAGAGCGGTTAGGGGATGAGAAAGGTTAGTGGATGAGAGTTGTTAGTGGTTGAGAGCGGTTAGTGGATGAGAGTTGTTAGTGGTTGAGAGCGGTTAGTGGTTGAGAGTGGTTAGTGGATTGCACATGAAATATCCCTCTGAAATGAATTTATGTTAGCTAGATCACAACATGAAAGAATACCTGAGATGTGCCGAGTCTGCCAGTGATACATGAAGATACAGATAGTTCAATGATCTTGAACTAACACTCAATTCATAATCAGTGTTAATTGTACTCAATACCAGACACGCAATTAAATGAAACATGAAAAATTACAAAAATGATAAATTAAGGAACAATAAATAATTAACACAAACATTTAATGTGTTGATAGTATATAAATAAGGTACAAATACTATTGAAGCATACAGATAATATTCATTTATACATATATGCATTGGAGACAAATATTGCATTTATGACTCTAAGGAAAATCATTAAAAATATATCGTCAAATAATTGCAGCTGTCATGATATTTGTACAGTGAAGTCTAATTTTATAGTGAAGCTGAAAAGATACATGGGTCTCTCTCTCTCTCTCTCTCTCTCTCTCTCTCTCTCTCTCTCTCTCTCTCTCTCTCTCTCTCTCTCTCTCTCTCTCTCTCTCTCTCTCTCCCTGTCTCTCAATCTGTCTGTCTGTCTTTCTCTCTCCTCTCTATTTCCTCTCTTTCTCTCTGTTTCTCCCTTGGGGACGTACCCAAGAGGAATTACTGTACAACACTTTTATAACTAGCCCCAAGCGTCCAACCACATATCTAGTTGGAAGTCAAATGTCTGACCTCCAGATGCAGATAGAATAATAGGATTGAAGCTGTGGTTAGCCTGGGGGGAGGGGGGTGTTCGGTGGGGTTGGCGTTCCGTATGGGGTTGTGTTTTGTTGGGGAGGTGTTTGGTGGCGGATCTGTTCGGCAGCGCAAGTGTTAAGTGGTTGTGTGGTGTTAGGTCGGGGAGGTGGTTCAGTGGAGGTGTTCGGCTTGGAAGGTGTTCGATTGGGAAGTTGTTCAGCGATGGGGAAGAGATTCAAGAGTAAATCGGAAAAGGGTTTGGGGACCACGAGTAATGGATTGGATTCGCTAAGCTTCAGCGGGTTTGAGGGGAACGCGACTTTTGAGGCAAAACCAAAAATACTTGCTAAAGTGGTTCCATTATTGTTACTTCTGAAGGAAAGTAGTCTCTCTGTCTCTGTCTCTCTCTCTCTCTCTCTCTCTCTCTCTCTCTCTCTCTCTCTCTCTCTCTCTCTCTCTCTCTCTTTCTGAATGTGTTAATTTCTCTGTATCTGACTCTGGCTCCGTTTCTCTGTTTCTTTGCCTGTCAGTCTGTCTGTGTCTCTGTTTCTTTGCCTCTCTGTCTGTCTGTGTCTCAGTGTCTCCCGGTGTCACTCTCTGTCTAATTGTTGCTACTTCGATTGCAACTCTCTGTGTCTATTGCAATGGTTTTGTTAAAGACATCATAAGAAGAAAGGTGAAACGCCATGCAACCTCTGAAGAGTCAACTAGCACAAAACCTGTACCCCCTATTAGACTATTTTACAGAAACTTCTTTTCAACGGCTCATGAACCGGAAGAAAGGGTCCTGAAAGATATTGTTGTTACGAACGTTATCCTTACAGACAAAAATCAGAAAATACAATTGACGATTTACTATAAAACCAAAAAACCGGTCAACCTAATCATGAAAAACTCTCCAGACGCCAAGCAGAACGCCTTGAAGAAAACCAACGTCGTCTATGCCTTCAAATGTTCACTTGGGAACTGTATGCCCAAAGAACTCAGTGTATAGGCAAGACAACAATGTATAACATATATATATATATATATATATATATATATATATATATATATATATATATATATATATATATATATATATATATGTCGTACCTAGTAGCCAGAATGCACTTCTCGGCCTACTTTGCATGGCCCGATTTGCCGATTTGTCGGGTTTTGTCATTTAATTACAAAGAATAGACTCTGACAAATAATAACATATTAACATACTCTACTAGGTAAATACACTTCCAATACCCATAAACCACTTGACCTCCGCGGTCACCACTTGCACTCGTAACTTCCGCCTAAGTCCCTAATACGGAATGATTACTACAACGCTCCACACCCTGTTAGTCTTTCATTCAATACTCACATACTACAGACTTAACTTGGTCACTAAGATCACATCAGGCTCTCGCATAGCTGTCTGCTACACTTCGCTGCTGCCAGAACGGAGATCCAGAGGACTTCTCCGTTCAACTCCCACAATCCGACGGCCTCCAGTCAACCATATCCTCAAACATTTCACCACGCCTCTCAAGGAAGGTATAATCCGATTAACCTTATCCCTAGAGCGGTAACCTTGTTCCTAGAAGCCTGAGTCCTCTTTCCAGGAATTATTAATTTGGCTAAGCAGCTGCGGTCTTAATCCATTGACCTTTCTTAGATATGTGATCCATAGTCTGTCTACTTAACATGTACTTCCAATCATCATTCGTTAAGTGTTGTAGTAATGATCCTATAGCTAATAATCCCTACTAACTTGTGGATTACAACAAGTACGACGTTCTGGCTACTAGGTACGACATATATATATATATATATATATATATATATATATATATATATATATATATATATATATATATATATTTATATATATATATGTCATACCTAGTAGCCAGAATTCACTTTTCAGCCTACAATGCAAGGCCCGATTTGCCTAATAAGCCAAGTTTTCATGAATTAATATATTTTCTCTAATTTTTTTCTTATGAAATGATAAAGCAACTCATTTCATTATGTAAGAGGTCAATTTTTTTTTATTGGAGTTAAAATTAACGTAGATATATGACCGAACCTAACCAACCCTACCTAACCTAACCTAACCTATCTCTATCGGTTAGGTTAGATTAGGTAGCCGAAAAAGTTAGGTTAGGTTAGGTTAGGTAGGTTAGGTAGTCGAAAAGCAATTAATTCATGAAAACTTGGCTTATTAGGCAAATCGGGCCTTGCATAGTAGGCTCAGAAGTGAGTTCTGGCTACTAGGTACGACACATATATATATATACATATATATATATATATATATATATATATATATATATATATATATATATATATATATATATATATATATATATATATATATATATATATTTAAATATGACCGAAAAAGTAAGATTAATAATTCTAACACGAATTTTCTCAATCTTTCGTAGAACAGAACAAGAGGGGATATTAATAGGGTATTAAAAGTATCAACACAAGACAGGACACAAACAATGGGTATTGAACACTTGTTCTGTCTTGTGTTAATGCCACATCACCCCTCCCACCTCACTCAAATGTAGATATAAAATCGGAGATACGTAAGTTCTAATCAGTTGTGTATTTGTGAACTAAAGTCTTTGAAAATGTAATAAGTTTTACGAAACGCGCCCGTGTCGCGTCAGACTAGAAATAAAAATGAATTTTGGAGAATTGATTTTTGATTTACCTCCAACAGTGAAGCGTAATGTACGAAAGATTGAGAAAATTCGTGTTAGAATTATTAATCTTACTTTTTCGGTCATATTTAATAATATATGTCTACAGGAAAGACTGCTACCAAAATATACTAATATTAAAGCGCACGATCCAGCAGCAAGGAATCAAGCCTTCACGATAAAATATCGCCAGGATCTGATTCGTGATCAGATATACAAGGCAGAGAATGAAATCAAAGACAACAAAACGCAACTACTTCATGCTACAAACGAGTGGAGAAATAGCAACATCGGCCATAGTATCCGTACCCGCATTGAACAACACCTCGACATCCTCACAGACCAACATCACCTCAGCACTGAAACAAGGATTATCAAGAAACTAACAACATTATATGGAGGACCTATGGCAATTCCACGACCAAGAGATGGCTTCCTGAACCTTGCAGGAATTAACCTCACTGAGGACCAAGTCACTCTCCTAAATCTGGGCATAAACTGTCATGTTATGTCCAGACCGAGTGAGATGGCCCGGAAAGTAGAGTTGGAAATTCTGTTGGACGACATATTCGACCTCGAGACACAAAAGAAGGTCACTACCAAAGATACCTTACAAGCAGAACTTATTGCAGAAGGAGGAAAGAATCGAGGTAACTACAGAAGCACCATACTGTCCCCCGAGCTTAAAGCGGCAGCTAAAAGCCTTCGTGAGAACAAGGAGATAGTTGTCAGGAGAGGTGACAAGTCGCCAATATATGTCATTCTTAAAAAAGACGAATATCTGGCGAAAATGAACATCATACTCTCTGACCAAACTAAGTTCCAAAGGGTAACGAAGGACACTACAGCCGAATTAAAAGCAAAGGTCAACAAACTGATCGAAACTGTGAACGCCAAGAAATCCGGACTCCACCTGCCAAAGATCATTGGGGAATATAAACCTGGATATGCGTATGGAAATGTCAAGACGCACAAGCCTGGAAACCCACTTCGGCCAATCATTAGCCAGATACCCACACCCACGTACAGACTGGCGAAGCGACTCAACGGCCTGCTGACTCCTTATGTTCCTTGCGCCTTCAGCCTGAAGTCTCCAAAGGAATTTGTTGACTTACTGCGGGGCACACGGGCCACAGGGATAAGAGCCTCGTTGGACGTAGAATCGCTGTTTACCAACGTACCTGTGGACGAGACAATCGGAATGATAGCCGACAGAGTGTATCGTGATCCAGCCTGTACTCCTCTTGACATGCCAGAAAATATTCTGAGGAAACTACTCCAAGCTTGTACTAAAGAGGCACCCTTCTTGAGCCCGGATGGGCACATGTATAAGCAAGTAGATGGGGTCGCCATGGGTTCTCCCCTAGGTGTCCTGTTTGCAAACTTCTACATGGGTACCATCGAGCAAAAAGTCTTAGTCGACATGAACTTGAAACCGGCCATATACTGCAGGTATGTTGACGACATTTTTACACAGGTACCTGATGTCAGACATCTGCAGGAGCTGAAGGAGGCATTTGAGCATAGTTCCGTGCTGCGTTTCACTTACGAGATGGAAAAGGATGGGAAGCTGCCCTTTCTAGATGTAACAGTCATGGAAAAGGGCGGAGGTTTCCACACTGCAGTCTACACTAAGGAAACAAACATAGGAATGTGCCTAAATGCCAACAGCGACAGCCCTGACAGGTACAAGAGGAGTGTTGTTAACGCATATGTCGACCGTGCTCTCAGCCACAGCTCAGAATGGAAGCAAGTCGACAAAGAACTCTGTAGGGTAAGGCAGGTCCTAGTCAATAACGGCTTCTCCAATGGTTTCATCTAAGACATCATAAGAAGGAAAGTGAAAAGCCATGCAACCTCTGAAGAGACAACTAACACAACACCTATACCCCCTATTAGACTATTTTACAGGAACTTCTTTTCCACAGCTCATAAAACGGAGGAAAGGGTCCTGAAAGATATTGGTAATAGAAACGTTATCCCTACAGACAAAAATCAGAGGATACAACTGACGATTTACTATAAAACCAGAAAAACGGCCAGCCTACTCATGAGAAACTCTCCAGACACAAAACAGAACGCTTTAAAAGAGACTAACGTCGTCTATGCCTTCAAATGCCCACTTGGGGACTGTAAGCTCCAAAAAACCCAGTATATAGGCAAGACAACAACATCTCTTTCTAGGCGTTTAACGATGCATAAGCAACAGGGCTCCATTAAGGAACATATAATCTCTTCCCACAACCAAACCATCGCCAGAGAAATCCTAGTAAACAACACAGAAATCATCGATAGATACAGCGATAGCAGGCGGCTTGACGTTTGCGAGGCACTACACATCAAGAAGTCAACACCAGCAATCAACAGCCAATTATTGCACAACTATATTCTACCCACCTCAAGACTCCGCTCCAATATAGAAGCATCAAGAAATATGGACCAATAGGCTTTCTACAAACACTTCTATTCAATACCCATTGTTTGTGTTCTGTCTTGTGTTGATACTTTTAATACCCTATTATTATCCCCTCTTGTTCTGTCTTGTGTTAATGCCACATCACCCCTCCCACCTCACTCAAATGTAGATATAAAATCGGAGATACGTAAGTTCTAATCAGTTGTGTATTTGTGAACTAAAGTCTTTGAAAATGTAATAAGTTTTACGAAACGCGCCCGTGTCGTGTCAGACTAGAAATAAAAATGAATTTTGGAGAATTGATTTTTGATTTACCTCCAACAGTGAAGCGTAATGTACGAAAGATTGAGAAAATTCGTGTGAGAATTATTAATCTTACTTTTTCGGTCATATTTAATAATAAATGTGTCTACAGGAAAGACTGCTACCAAAATATACTAATATATATATATATATATATATATATATATATATATATATATATATATATATATATACATACATATACATATACATATACATATACATATATATATATATATATATATATATATATATATATATATATATATATATATATATATATATATATATATATATATATATAGTTATATATGCCTGAAAACTCACTCCCCAGAAGTGACTCGAACCCATACTCCCAGGAGCAACGCAACTGGTATCTATACCTGCCAGCTGATGTAAGTAGGCAGGTAGAATTTCCTTCACAAGGTCGTCGGATGCCTGTAACCTCCTACGTTCGGGTTACAAAGATGTGGGTGTACTTAGCCCGGAGACAGACCAAGGTACCGAAGGGGGTGATCTGCCGTCAATGAGAACTCCTGTAAAGACGAGAATAAGGTGGAAATCACTGGATATAGCAACGATTTTTGAACAACCAGCTACGAGTATGACAGTGGCCACAAGACACCACGTAATGCAAAGTCATCCAACCGTCATATAATGCTACATATGGAGAGCAAACAGTATGAAGCCCCATTAAAATGACTCAAAAAAATAAGAGTTCTGAAATGATAAACTTGTAATAAAGCCAAGTACAATTACGACAACTTTAAGTGAAAAGTCAAGAAGCATACCTGAGCGATCCTCCTAAGACAGGCCCCCCTATTTTATGCGACGTGAAAAATTAATGGTAGCACAGTTTCTCTAGAGCAGATGGAATGCCAGTCACAAAGCAGAAAACAAAACAAAAAATTAGACTGCTAACTATTTTCACACTGAGGCAACTGTGGGATAAGTCAAAAAATTAAAAATACTTTACTAAGAAAATGGAAATGTTCGTTTGTTCAAAATCGCTAATCTCAGAAAGTTCTTCAACGATTGCTTTGAAATTTTCACACAACGTTCCATTCACATCCGGCCAGACTTTTATATACATACTAGCAGTACCCGGCCACACGTTGCTGTGGTTCAGAAACGCATGTGCGATGCTGAGCCGCAGCAACCTTCCCTGTCCCCCAGTCCTCCCAAATATTCCCCCCTCACTCGTCTTTTTGGCCTCAAAACCATTCCCCACTCCACCGTCCCCTCGTCCTCCCCACCATTCCCCACACCAGCATCCTCTCTTCCTTCCCACCATGCCCCACTCCTCTGTCCCTTTGTCCTCCCCACCCTTTTCCATTCCCCCATCCCCTTGACCCCACCATGCCAAACTCCCCCCTCCCCCGTCCCCTTGTCCTTCCCCATCATTACCGCCTCCCTTGACCCCTCGTCCTCCCCACCATCTCTCACTTCCGTCCCCTCGTCATCCCCACCATCCCCCACTCCCTCGTCCAATGCCTTCCCAAATGGTCTGATGTTTCCATCAGAAAATTGGGAACATCAAGTGATCTGATGTTCCCATCACTGAAAAAAAAAACAGTTAAAAAATGAAATGAAAATATGACAAAAAAAAAAAAAAATATACTCACGAAATGAACGGTAGGGTAAACAACACAGCTCAATTCCAACGCAATTCGCAAAAAATAAATAAATGAAAATGAAAATAAATCAAAATTTATTAAAATTCAATTTATCAATGCAATCAGAAACGCTGAAATGGAATTGTAACATATTTAGTATAGCATGTGTGTTGCTCTTACAAGCAACAGATCGCGCTGTTTTTCAAGAAAAGCATAGTTTTACCAGTCACAGGTCTGGCATCTATACTTATACTTACGAAATGAATGGTATGGTAAACAACACAACTCAATTCCAACACAATTTCACACATAATATTTCAATAAAAAATAAAATATATCGAAATCTATGAAAATATAATATATCAATGCAATCGGAAACATCGAAATGGAATTCTTGACATATATAGTAGAGCGTGCATGTTGCTATTATGTTCAACAGATGGCGATGTTTTTCAAAAACGCATCTTTTTATCTGTCACAGGGGTGGCATCGATATAGTTGGTATATGAAAAGACGTGCCTATTCGAACGCAACGTTGTATCAAAATTTCAAAGCAATCGGTGAAGAACTTTTTGAGATTACAGCATGTGTTGCACTTACGTCCAACAGATGGCACTGTTTAAAAAAAAAAACATGTTTTTTCCCGTCATAGGTGAGGCATGTATATAGTAGATACATAATAATACGCGCCTATTCGAATGCAACATTGTGTCAAAATTTCACAACAATCGGTAAAGAGGTTTCAAAGATTTCCTTCACATGGAAAAACACAGTTATTTTCAGAAAAAGCATGTTTTTTTATCCGTCACAGACGTGGCATCTATATAGTATGTATATAAAAACTTGGCAGGATGCGAATGGAACGTTGTGGAAATTTCAAAGCAATCGGTGAAGAACTTTCGGAGATTAGGGATTTTGAACAAACTAACATTTCCATTTTTATGTATATGGATAATCTATAAATGAAAATGTAAATGTAAGGTTCGATGCCTTTCAAAATAGTTTGATGTTCCCATCAGAAAATTGGGAACATCAAGTGATCTGATGTTCCCATCACTGAAATATAAAAAAAAGTTAAAAAATAAATGAAAATATGAAAAAATATAAAAAATAAACTATACTCACGAAATAAACGGTCTGGTAAACAACACAGCTCAGTTCCAATGCAATTCACACAAAATAATTAAATCAAAATGAAAATGAATCAAAATCTATGAAAATTCAATTTATAAATGCAATCAGAAACGCTGAAATACAACTGTAACATATTTAGTATAGCATGTGTATCGCTTTTACATGCAACAGATGGTGGTGTTTTTCAACAAAAGCATAGTTTTACCTGTCACAGGTTTGGCATCTATACTTATACTTACGAAATGTTGGTATGGTAAACAACACAGCTCAATTCCAACAGTGTCACACATAGTAATTCAATAAAAAATAAAATATATTGAAATCTATGAAAATAAAACATATGAATGCAATCGGAAACATTGAAATGGAATTCATGACTTATTTAGTATACCGTGCATGTTGCTATTATGTGCAACAGATGGCACTGTTTTTCAGAAACGCATGTTTTTATCTGTCACAGGGGTGGCATCGATATAGTAGGTATATGAAAAAACGTGACTATTCAAATGCAATGTAGTATCAAAATTTCAAAGCAATTGGTGAAGAACTTGCTGAGATTACAGCATGTGTTGCCCTTACGTCTAACAGATGGTGCTGTTTTTCAAAAAAAGCATGTTTATTCCTGTCACAAGTGAGGCATGTATATAGTAGATATATAAAAAGACGCGCCTATTCAAATGCAACGTTGTGTCAAAATTTCAAAACAATCGGTAAAGAGGTTTCAAAGATTTCCTTCACATGGAAAAACACATGAAAAACACAGTTTTTCAGAAAAAGCATGTTTTTTACCCGTCACAGACGTGGCATCTGTGTCCTGTTTGCCAACTTCTACGTGGGTACCATCGAACAGAAGGTCTTAGTTGACATGAACTTGAAACCTGCCATATACTGCAGGTATGTTGACGACATTTCTGCACAGGTACCTGATGTCAGACGTCTGCAGGAGCTGAAGGAGGCATTCGAGCGGAATTTTGTGTTGCGTTTCACTTACGAGATGGAGAAGGATGGGAAGCTGCCCTGTCTAGATGTAACAGTCATGGAAAGGAGCGGAGGTTTCCACACTGCAGTCTACACTAAGGAAACAAACATAGGAATGTGCCTCAATGCCAATAGTGACTGCCCAGACAGGTACAAGAGGAGTGTTGTCAACACTTACGTCGACCGTGCTCTCAGCCACAGCTCAGGATGGAAGGAAGTCGATAAAGAACTCTGTAGGGTAAGGCAGATCCTAGTCAACAACGGCTTCTCCAATGGTTTCGTTGAAGACATCATAAAAAGGAAGATGAAACACCATGCAACCTCTGAAGAATCAACTAACACAACACCTGTACCCCCCTATTAGACTATTTTACAGGAACTTCTTTTCCCACAGCTCATATAACGGAGGAAAGGGTCCTGAAAGGTATTGTTGATAGGAACGTTATCCCTACAGACAAAAACCAGAAGATAAATTTGACGATTTACTATAAAACCAAAAAAACCGACAACTGTTACGGCCCTCTGGGGTCGCAACTGGGTTCTTTCTCTGATGTTGAGAGAGTTTGGGTATCCGGCTCCAAGCTAGTAGTGGCTTTCAAGGGGTGCGTTCCGTAACGCAAGTAAATTAAAGGGGAAGGGAGGCAAAGGCACTAAACTTAAATATATAATTACCATCACCAATAAATAAATATATAAATTATCACACTGGGGGCATGAACACTATAATATACAATATGGTCTTCCTCTGAAGATGCGGAGTGGTCCACGGTGCTCAACGATGCTTAGCCCTTGGTCCTCTTGTGGCCTCACGATGAATCCTTCGATTCTCTCGAGTCTACCCTGGCCACAGGCCAGCCAAATCACAGTTCCACTGGGGGCACCGTCGTGGAGGCCTTCAACCAAAAATCCTGCCTGTAGCTGGCAGGTTCCAATCAGTTCCGCTGGTTAGGCCACTCCATGACCGATACTAGGGTTGCGAGCCCTAGGCAGGAGCCTCGTGTGATTTCACAGATCACTCTCCTCACCACAACACCCCAGTGGCTAGTCTTCTCCACCAGTCAGCCCCGGTTACGACAATCCCTGGTTCTGCCACCTCACAGGCAGGCTAACACAACAGTGTTCATCCGGGGGGTGACTCACAGCTTCAGCAGCAAATGCTTGGAGGTTCTACGGCTGCCTTGGGTAGACTGATCCAACGTCCGATTCAGCAGTCCCAGGTCGACTCTGTAATCAGACACATCATCAGTACTGGTTACACTCTAGGGCACCTCACTTACAGGCTTAGACACAAATGCCCACCTATCCACTCCATAGATGGCGTTGCTGTCTAACCATCATCTCACCAGAGGTCAGCAGCGGCTATGTTATGAGCTGATCAGGACGGGAAACCAACCCCTGTGGCCGGTATATCTCGTGCTCATTAGATGGCGTCGTCCATTTGGAGGGGGTTCCGGGAGCTGACCCACAGATGGCGCGGTCGTCACTGCTCCGTGCTCGGACGCTGGGCTCGGGTCCGTAACAACAACCTACTTATGAAAAACTCTCCAGACACAATGCAGAACGCTTTGAAAAAGAGTAATGTCGTCCATGCCTTCAAATGCCCACTAGGGGAATGTAAGCCCCAAAGAACTTGGTGTATAGGCAAGACAAGAACTCCTCTTTCCAGGCGATTAACAATGCATAAGCAACAGGGCTCCATTAAGGAACATATAATCTCTTCCCACAACCAGACCATCACCAGAGAAGTCTTACCAAACAACACAGAAATCATCGATAGATACAACGATAACAGGCGGCTTGACATCTGCGAGGCACTACACATCAAAAAGTCAACACCAGCAATGAACAGCCAATTAATGCGCAACTATATTCTACCCACTTCAAGACTCCGTACCAATATAAAAGCATCAAGAGGAAGTACGGGCCAATAGGCCCTTTGCAGTTACTTCCATTCTTACCTCTCATTTATCCAATTTATACCCATTGTACCGTGTTCTGTCTTGTGTTGGTCAAATGTTTGTTCACCTCATCCAAAACTGTTGCAACATATCACGTCTCCCAAATGCGAGTATATAAGAGAAGATGTTCAGTGTTTGTATTAGTAAAACTCTGTTTAGTGTTTTCAGGTTACAGTTGTGTGTGTGTAAACTAAAGTCTTTGAAAATGTAATAAGTTACTACGAAACACGTTCAAGCGTCGTGTCAGATTAGAAATAAAAATAAAATTTGGAGAATTGATTTTTCAATTACCATCGACATATATATATATATATATATATATATATATATATATATATATATATATATATATATATATATATATATATATATATATATATATATATATATATATATATATATACTGTATGGGGAACCAGGAACCAGGAACCTCTCGTCCTCCGGAAGTCAGAGGTTTATAAAGCTATCGTTTCATTTCCCCCGGGCTCCTCAGGAGGCTACACAGGGGTAAGACCTCAACATGTGAAGGAAATGGTGAACCCTGTTCTTGGCCCAGCTGCAGAAGCGCTCCTGACAGAAATCACAACGTTTGTCAACAACTGCCTCGCCGGGTTAATCCCTGATGAAATCAAACCATTCTTCTTTGGTGCATCCCTATGTGCCCTCAAAAAGAAGGGGGGAGGAATCAGACCCATTGCCGTTGGTAATACCCTTCGCCGCCTAGTTGCAAGGGCTGCTGTCAGAAGTATCCGAACGGAAGCAGCCACCATGCTGCAACCCAACCAGCTGGGGTTTGGAGTCCCCCAAGGCTGTGAAGCAGCGACTCATGCTGCACGAGCCTACATTAGCTCTCTTACTGAAGACCAGGCAGTAGTAAAATTAGATTTTAAAAACGCTTTCAACTCGGTCAAAAGGGAAGCAATCCTCACTGCAGTCCAGGAACATTGCCCAAGCATTCTCCCGTTTGTGTCAGCAGGCTACAGCAAAGACTCAACCCTCCTGTTTGGCAAACATGAAGTCACCTCAGCAGAGGGAATTCAACAGGGTGACCCACTTGCACCGTTCCTCTTTTGCATAGCGGTTCGAGAAATTACAACCAGACTGTCCAGCGAGCTCAACATCTGGTTCCTGGATGATGGCACTCTGGCAGGCACACAAGATTCCCTGCTAGAAGACTTACAGCTGGTGAAGACACGGGGGGAGTCCATGGGTCTCGTTCTTAGCCCCTCCAAGTGCGAAATTATTGCATCTAGTGAAGTAATCATTAGAGCAGTGAAATCAGTTCTACCAGAAGCCTCAGTCGTTAAACCTACCGACAGCACACTACTCGGAGCACCTCTGGGCCACAATGCCATTGCTGCAGTCCTTGACGAAAAGTTTAGAGACCTAAAGAGGATGGAAGAGAGAATTTGGGACTTGGACTCCCACGATGCCCTCTACCTTCTCACAAAGTGCCTTACCCTGCCCAGGCTAACATACTTCTTAAGGTGTGCACCAACTTTTGGCAACCCACTTCTAAATCAATATGATGAGCTCCTCAGGTCAATATTCAGGAACGCGCTCAACCTAGATTTAGATGACAGTCAGTGGGACCAAGCAACACTACCAGTGAGATTTTGGAGGGATAGGCATACGAAAGGCAACTGAGGTAGCACTTCCAGCATTCTTATCCTCATGTACAGCAGCCAACGAATTGGTAGGGCAGATCCTACCAGAGCGTATGAGAGAGACAGCGGGAACTCATGATCAAACGTTCATCGAAGCAGCCAGACAATGGGACACCATTGCACACCCTCAACCCCGACCACAAGTCCCAAAAGACCACAAGCAGGCCCACTGGGATAGCCCCATAATGGAAAAGACTGTCACAGCAATGATTGACAACGCTGATGCTGAAAACAAAGCCCGCCTCCTAGCGGTAACAGCACCCCACGCCGGGGATTTTTTATTTGCTGTGCCCAATGCAGCCCTGGGAACTCGCCTCAGTCATGACGCTCTCCGCATTGGAGTTGCCCTTCGCCTTGCCGCCCCCATCCTCACCGAACATAGGTGCATCTGCGGAACTGCGATGGCAGACCAATATGGTCGTCGTGGTCTGGTATGTCGTAAATCACAGGGTAAAATTGCAAGACATGAAGAAGTCAACGACATCATCAAGAGGAGCCTCGCCACAGCCTGCTGCCCGGCACAAAGAGAACCACACTTATCCAGACCTAACGACCCTCAGAAGCGCCCTGATGGGGTCACCTTGCTACCTTGGAAGGATGGTAAGCAAGTGGTATGGGACTATACGTGCGCTGCCACACTGGCCAGTACCTACCTCCACTACAGCACACGTGAAAGCGGTGGTGCTGCTTCTTTCAGGGAATCGCAGAAAATTATTAAATACAGAGGTCTAGCACACAGCTACAGCTTTGTTCCGATCAGCTCGGAGACCCTCGGTTCGTGGGAAAAATGTGCATTGAAGTTCCTGAAGGAATTGGGGGACAAATTGATTAGCGCTACAAAAGACCAGAGAGCAAAAAGTTTCTTGTTCCAGCGCCTCAGTGTTGCGATTCAGAGGGGAAATGCCTGTTGCGTCTTGGGCACTAGTCCAACTTCAGAGGAATTCGAAGAAGTGTTTGACTTGCAACAATGATCGAACCCGTCTGTGACATTAATCAATGTTTCCCATTGTTGTGTTTTTCAAGAGATCCATAACCTTTAAACACCTTTTTGCATTATTATTTTTGTATCAACCCGTGTATATCTTCTAACCATCAAATGTATATATATATATATATATATATATATATATATATATATATATATATATATATATATATATATATATATATATATATATATATATATATATATATATATATATATATATATATATATATATATATATGTCGTACCTAGTAGCCAGAACACACTTCTCAGCCTACTATGCAAGGCCCGATTTGCCTAATAAGCCAGGTTTTCATGAAATAATTGTTTTTCGACTACCTAACCTACCTAACCTAACCTAACCTAACTTTTTCGCCTACCTAACCAAACCTAACCTATAAAGATAGATTAGGTTAGGTTAGGTAGGGTTTGTTAGGTTCGGTTATATATTTACGTAAATTTTAATTCCAATAACAAAAAATTGACCTCATACATAATGAAATGGGTAGCTTTATCATTTCATAAGAAAAAAATTAGAGAAAATATATTAATTCAGGAAAACTTGGCTAATTAGGCAAATCGGGCCTTGCATAGTAGGCTGAGAAGTGCGTTCTGGCTACTAGGTACGACATATATATATATATATATATATATATATATATATATATATATATATATATATATATATATATATATATATATATATATATATATATCGTACCTAGTAGCCAGAACGCACTTCTCGGCCTACTATGCAAGGCCCGATTTGCCTAATAAGCCAAGTTTTCCTGAATTAATATATTAATTATGAGGTGATAGCCGAGGCTATTTGAACCACCCCACCGCCGGCACTCGGATAGTAATCTTGGGCATAGCATTTTACCAAATCACCTCATTCTTTGAGGCACACGTGAGGAACACAAATGCGAACAAGCCTGAATGGTCCCCAGGACAATATGCAACTGAAAACTCACACCCCAGAAGTGACTCGAACCCATACTCCCAGGAGCAGCGCAACTGGTATGTACAAGACACCTTAATCCACTTGACCATCACGACCGGACAAAATGAGGTGATAGCCGAGGCTATTTGAACCACCCCACCGCCGGCACTCGGATAGTAATCTTGGGCATAGCATTTTACCAAATCACCTCATTCTTTGGGGCACACGTGAGGAACACAAATGCGAACAAGCCTGAATGGTCCCCAGGACAATATGCAACTGAAAACTCACACCCCAGAAGTGACTCAAACCCATACTCCCAGGAGCAGCGCAACTGGTATGTACAAGACGCCTTAATCCACTTGACCATCACGACCGGACAAAATGAGGTGATAGCCGAGGCTATTTGAACCACCCCACCGCCGGCACTTGGATAGTAATCTTGGGCATAGCATTTTACCAAATCACCTCATTCTTTGGGGCACACGTGAGGAACACAAATGCGAACAAGCCTGAATGGTCCCCAGGACAATATGCAACTGAAAACTCACACCCCAGAAGTGACTCGAACCCATACTCCCAGGAGCAGCGCAACTGGTATGTACAAGACGCCTTAATCCACTTGACCATCACGACCGGACAAAATGAGGTGATAGCCGAGGCTATTTGAACCTCCCCACCGCCGGCACTCGGATAGTAATCTTGGGCATAGCATTTTACCAAATCACCTCATTCTTTGGGGCACACGTGAGGAACACAAATGCGAACAAGCCTGAATGGTCCCCAGGACAATATGCAACTGAAAACTCACACCCCAGAAGTGACTCGAACCCATACTCCCAGGAGCAGCGCAACTGGTATGTACAAGACGCCTTAATCCACTTGCCATCACGACCGGACAAAATGAGGTGATAGCCGAGGCTATTTGAACCACCCCTCCGCCAGCACTCGGATAGTAATCTTGGGCATAGCATTTTACCAAATCACCTCATTCTTTGGGGCACACGTGAGGAACACAAATGCGAACAAGCCTGAATGGTCCCCAGGACAATATGCAACTGAAAACTCGCACCCCAGAAGTGACTCAAACCCATACTCCCAGGAGCAGCGCAACTGGTATGTACAAGACGCCTTAATCCACTTGCCATCACGACCGGACAAAATGAGGTGATAGCCGAGGCTATTTGAACCACCCCTCCGCCAGCACTCGGATAGTAATCTTGGGCATAGCATTTTACCAAATCACCTCATTCTTTGGGGCACACGTGAGGAACACAAATGCGAACAAGCCTGAATGGTCCCCAGGACAATATGCAACTGAAAACTCGCACCCCAGAAGTGACTCAAACCCATACTCCCAGGAGCAGCGCAACTGGTATGTACAAGACGCCTTAATCCACTTGACCATCACGACCGGACAAAATGAGGTGATAGCCGAGGCTATTTGAACCACCCCACCGCCGGCACTCGGATAGTAATCTTGGGCATAGCATTTTACCAAATCACCTCATTCTTTGGGGCACACGTGAGGAACACAAATGCGAACAAGCCTGAATGGTCCCCAGGACAATATGCAACTGAAAACTCACACCCCAGAAGTGACTTGAACCCATACTCCCAGGAGTAGCGCAACTGGTATGTACAAGACGCCTTAATCCACTTGACCATCACGACCGGACAAAATGAGGTGATAGCCGAGGCTATTTGAACCACCACACCGCCGGCACACGGATAGTAATCTTGGGCATAGCATTTTACCAAATCACCTCATTCTTTGGGGCACACGTGAGGAACACAAATGCGAACAAGCCTGAATGGTCCCCAGGACAATATGCAACTGAAAACTCACACCCCAGAAGTGACTTGAACCCATACTCCCAGGAGTAGCGCAACTGGTATGTACAAGACGCCTTAATCCACTTGACCATCACGACCGGACAAAATGAGGTGATAGCCGAGGCTATTTGAACCACCACACCGCCGGCACACGGATAGTAATCTTGGGCATAGCATTTTACCAAATCACCTCATTCTTTGGGGCACACGTGAGGAACACAAATGCGAACAAGCCTGAATGGTCCCCAGGACAATATGCAACTGAAAACTCACACCACAGAAGTGACTCAAACCCATACTCCCAGGAGCAGCACAACTGGTATGTACAAGACGCCTTAATCCACTTGACCATCACGACCGGACAAAATGAGGTGATAGCCGAGGCTATTTGAACCACCCCACCGCCGGCACTCGGATAGTAATCTTGGGCATAGCATTTTACCAAATCACCTCATTCTTTGGGGCACACGTGAGGAACACAAATGCGAACAAGCCTGAATGGTCCCCAGGACAATATGCAACTGAAAACTCACACCACAGAAGTGACTCAAACCCATACTCCCAGGAGCAGCGCAACTGGTATGTACAAGACGCCTTAATCCACTTGACCATCACGACCGGACAAAATGAGGTGATAGCCGAGGCTAGTTGAACCACCCCACCGCCGGCACTCGGATAGTAATCTTGGGCATAGTGATGGTCAAGTGGATTAAGGTGTCTTGTACATACCAGTTGCGCTGCTCCTGGGAGTATGGGTTCGAGTCACTTCTGGGGTGTGAGTTTTCCGTTGCATATTGTCCTGGGGACCATTCAGGCTTGTTCGCATTTGTGTTCCTCACGTGTGCCCCAAAGAATGAGGTGATTTGGTAAAATGCTATGCCCAAGATTACTATCCGAGTGCCGGCGGTGGGGTGGTTCAAATAGCCTCGGCTATCACCTCATTTTGTTCGGTCGTGATGGTCAAGTGGATTAAGGCGTCTTGTACATACCAGTTGCGCTGCTCCTTGGAGTATGGGTTCGAGTCACTTCTGGGGTGTGAGTTTTCAGTTATATATATATATATGTATATATATGCGAACAAGCCTGAATGGTCCCCAGGACTACATGCGACTGAAAACTCACACCCCAGAAGTGACTCGAACCAATACCCCCAGGAGCAACGCAACTGGTAACTAGAGGACATCTTAATCCGCTTGACCATCACGACCGGACAAAAGGAAGTAATAGCCGAAGCTATTTGAACCACTTCCCCGCCGGCACTCGGGTGGTAATCTTTGGCACAGCATTTTATCAAATCACCTCATTCTTTGGGGCAAATGTGAGGAACACAAATGCGAACCAGCCTGAATGGTCCCCAGGACTATATGCCACTGAAAACTCACACCACAGAAGTGACTCGAACCCATACTCCCAAGAGCAACGCAACTGGTAACTACAGGACGCCTTAATCCGCTTGACCATCACGACCGGACAAAAGGAAGTGATAGCCGAAGCTATTTGAACCACTTCCCCGCTGGCACTCGGATAGTAATCTTGGGCATAGCATTTTATCAAATCACCTCATTCTTTGGGGCACACGTGAGGAACACAAATGCGAACAAGCCTGAATGGTCCCCACGACTATATGCGACTTAATCCGCTTTGTCAAGCGGATTAAGGCGTCCTGTAGTTACCAGTTGCATTGCTCCTGGGAGTATGGGTTCGAGTCACTTCTGGGGTGTGAGTTTTCAGTCGCATATAATCCTGGGGACCACTCAGGCTTGTTCGTATTTGTGTTCCTCACGTGTGCCCCAAAGAATGAGGTGATTTGATAAAATGCTATGCCCAAGATTACCATCTGAGTGCCAGCAGTGAAGTGGTTCAAATAGGTTCGGCTATCACTTCCTTATGTCTCGTCGTGAAGGTCAAGCGGATTAAGGCGTCCTGTAAATACCAGTTGCGTTGCTCCTGGCAGTATGGGTTCGAGTCACTTCTGGGGTGTGAGTTTTCAGTCCCATATAGTCCTGGGGACCATTCAGGCATATTTGCATATATACATATATATATATATATATATATATATATATATATCACCTTAACATCTGGTTCTTGGATGATGGTACCCTAGCTGGTTCCCAAGACTCCCTCCTGGAGGACATCAGAAAAATCCAGGAGCAAGGTGCAGTTTTAGGCCTCACCCTGAACCCTTCTAAATGTGAAATAATATGTTCCAACCAGGGCATCGTAGAGAGAATAGAGGGTCTTCTGCCAAATATCCATAAAACTAAACCTGAAGACAGCACACTCCTAGGAGCTCCCCTGGGGTTGAAAGCCATCGATGAGGTCCTTGATAAGAAAATCGCCGACCTTAAGAGGATGGATGGGAGGATTGAGGATATTGATGCTCATGATGCACTCTACCTCATCACCAGATGTCTGTCCCTCCCCAGGTTAACCTACTTTCTGAGGTGTTCACCATCTTACAGTAGCCAAAAACTAAGTGAGTATGACCGGTTACTGAAATCAATGCTAGAAAAAGCCCTTAACCTCTCTCTCGATGACCTACAGTGGAAACAAGCCTCTCTTCCCGTAAGACTTGGGGGCCTCGGAGTTCGAACAGCAACGCAAATCGCTGTTCCAGCCTTCCTGTCCTCCTTATCAGCATCCGACGACCTTGTGAAGGAAATTCTACCTGCCCACTTACATCAGCTGGCAGGTGTACATGATCCCAATTTTACACGCTGTGCCACAGAGTGGGCCTCTCGTGCAGGCCAATCACCTCAACCACCATCCCCAAAATCCCACAAGCAATCCAGCTGGGATGGTCCCATTGTAGACCAAGTTGCTGCAGAGTGCCTGGGTGCTGCAACAACACAACACGACATTGCTCGCCTCACAGCAGTAGCAGCACCACATGCAGGGGATTTCCTGTTAGCAACCCCAATGTCGGCAACTGGCACGCGTCTCACACCACACGCCCTCCGAATTGCTGTGGCCCTCCGCCTTGCTGCCCCAATCCACACCAGATATAGGTGTATTTGCGGCGAGGTGGTGGCTGACAGGTACGGTCACCATGGCCTACTCTGCCAAAGCACAGGGGGATGGCACTCGAGGCACAGTGAAGTTAACGACATCATCAAGAGGAGCCTCACCACAGCTGGATGCCCAGCTGAAAGAGAGCCCCGTTACCTAACGCCCCGTAACTCTGATTCTCTTATTGGTCGCCCGGATGGTATCACAGTGAACCCCTGGAAGAATGGCAAGCAGTTGGTATGGGACTACACGTGCGTATCAACCCTGGCTAACACCTACATTAACCTCAGTGTTGCACAACCAGGTGGCGCTGCCACCCACAGGGAAGCAGCCAAATCCCGTAAGTATAGAGAACTGGATCACCACTACAATTTTGTCCCCATTGCTTCTGAGACGCTCGGCGCCTGGGGTAAAAGTGCTACCAGTTTTTTGAAGGAACTGGGTTCTAGGCTCATTGAAACAACAAGGGACCCGAGAGCTGCAAGCTTTCTTTTCCAGCGCCTCAGTGTGGCGATACAGAGGGGAAATGCGCACTGCATCCAGGGTTCCTGCCCGCCATCTGAGGAGCTGGAGGAACTCGACAACCTATGACAACCATCTTTGTAACCCATATGTAACTCCTTTTTTGTAACAAAGTTCAAATAAAGTAAATATATATGTGTACATACAAAAGAATGGGGGTGGTAGGAGAAGATAATATTAGTGTTCAGTGAGAAACCACAAGGTCTCCTCTGAATACTTTTTATTTTCTTCTCCGAGGCTATGGGACCCCACATTGGCACCAGAGGTGGTACCCTCACAAAATGATATATATATATATATATATATATATATATATATATATATATATATATATATATATATATATATATATATATGTATATATATATATATATATATATATATATATATATATATATATATATATATATATATATATATATATATATATATATATATATATATATATATATATATAGGTTATGGATCTCTTGAAAAACACAACAATGGGAAACATTGATGAATGTCACAGACGGGTTCGATCATTGTTGCAAGTCAAACACTTCTTCGAATTCCTCTGAAGTTGGACTAGTGCCCAAGACGCAACAGGCATTTCCCCTCTGAATCGCAACACTGAGGCGCTGGAACAAGAAACTTTTTGCTCTCTGGTCTTTTGTAGCGCTGATCAATTTGTCCCCCAATTCCTTCAGGAACTTCAATGCACATTTTCCCCACGAACCGAGGGTCTCCGAGCCGATCGGAAATATATCCGATCGGATATATATATGTACATATATATATATATATAGTTATATATATATATATATATATATATATATATATATATATATATATATGTCGTACCTAGTAGCCAGAACGCACTTCTCTGCCTACTATACAAGGCCTGATTTGCCTAATAAGTCAAGTTTTCATGAATTAATTGTTTTTCGAACACCTAACCTACCTAAGCTAACCTAACCTAACTTTTTTGGTTACCTAACCTAACCTAACCTATAAAGATAGGTTAGGTTAGGTTAGGTAGGGTTGGTTAAGTTCGGTCATATATCTACGTTAATTTTAACTCCAATAAAAAAAATTGACCTCATACATAATGAAATGGGTAGTTTTATCATTTCATAAGAAAAAAAATAGAGAAAATATATTAATTCAGGAAAACTTGGCTTATTAGGCAAATCGAGCCTTGCATAGTAGGCCTAGAATTGCGTTCTGGCTACTAGGTACGACATATATATATATATATATATATATATATATATATATATATATATATATATATATATATATATATATATATATATATATATATATATATATATATATGTCGTACCTAATAGCCAGAACGCACTTCTCAGCCTACTATTCAAGGCCCGATTTGCCTAATAAGCCGAATGATTTTCCTTATTTTCAATAAATTGTTTCTATTTAGTTTATTTGAATCATTAATATTATTTTATATTAAGAACATAAATTATTCACTTAATTATGTTAGTTTAGGTTAGGTTAAAACAGGTTAGGTTAGGTAGAGTTCGTTAGGTTCGGTCATATATCTACGTTAGTTTTAACTCAAATAAAACACTATTTACTCACATATAGTGAAATGAATAGCTCTATCATTTCATAAGAAAAAAATGGAGAAAAATATATAAATTCAGGAAAACATGGCTTATTAGGCAAATCGCGTCTTGCATAGTAGGCCAAGTAATGCGTTCTGGCTACTAGGTACAACATATATATTTATGTATATATATATATATATATATATATATATATTAGTATATTTTGGTAGCAGTCTTGCCTGTAGACATATATTATTAAATATGACCGAAAAAGTAAGATTAATAATTCTAACACGAATTTTCTCAATCTTTCGTACATTTCTTTTCACTGTTGGAGGTAATTCAGAAATCAATTCTCCAAAATTCATTTTTATTTCTAGTCTGACGCGACACGAACGCGTTTCGTAAAACTTATTACATTTTCAGAGACTTTAGTTTACAAATACACAACTGAATAGAACTTACACATCTTCGATTTTTGTTTATATCTACATTTGAGTGAGGTGGATGGGGTGAGGTGGCATTAATAAGGTATTAATTTCATCAACACAAGACAGAACAAGAGGTGGCATTAATAGGGTATTAATTTCATCAACACAAGACAGAACACGAAACAATGGGTATTGAAATGGAAGTGATTGTAGGTTCGTGTTAGAATTATTAATCTTACTTTTTCGGTCATATTTAGTAATATATATATATATATATATATATATATATATATATATATATATATATATATATATATATATATATATATATATATATATGTCGTACCTAGTAGCCAGAACGCACTTGTCAGCCTACTATGCAAGGCCAAATTTGCCTAATAAGCCAAGTTTTCCTGAATTAATATATTTTCTCTAATTTTGTTCTTATGAAAAGATAAAGCTACCCGTTTCATTATGTATGAGGTCAATTTTTTTTTTATTTTAGTTAAAATCAACGTAGATATATGACCAAACCTAACCAACCCTACCTAACCTAACCTAACCTATCTTTATAGGTTAGGTTAGGTTAGGTAGCCAAAAAAGTTAGGTTAGGTTAGGTTAGGTAGGTTAGGTCGTCGAAAAACAATTAATTCATGAAAACTTGGCTTATTAGGCAAATCGGGCCTTGCATAGTAGGCCAAAAAAGTGCGTTCTGGCTACTAGGTACGACATATATAAATATATATATGTCGTACCTAATAGCCAGAACGCACTTCTCAGCCTACTATTCAAGGCCCGATTTGCCTAATAAGCCAAGTTTTCATGAATTAATGTTTTTTCGTCTATCTAACCTACCTAACCTAACCTAACCTAGCTTTTTTTGGCTACCTAACCTAACCTTACCTATAAATATAGGTTAGGTTAGGTTAGGTAGGGTTGGTTAGGTTCGGTCATATATCTACGTTAATTTTAACTCCAATAAAAAAAAATTTACCTCATACATAGAGAAAAGGGTTGCTTTATCATTTCATAAGAAAAAAATTATAGTAAATATATTAATTCAGGAAAACTTGGCTTATTAGGCAAATCGGGCCTTGAATAGTAGGCTGAGAAGTGCGTTCTGGCTACTAGGTACGACATATATATATATATATATATATATATATATATATATATATATATATATATATATATATATATATATATATATATATATATATATATATATATATATATTGTGACAATAATCTCTTTCAAGAGAGATTGAGCCTGCTCTTCCCTACACATTTACGTCATTCAAGTACAACATACTATATTGAAGATACGTCCACCAGTATCGCCAAACGTTTTGCCCAGGAAGCAAAGCGTACCTTGCACCACCAGACACACCGGCTCCCGCCCGCCGTCAAACCAGCAAACTACTTATTCCCCGCCTGCCTGTTCCTGATTGGCTGGTGTGTCGCCGCACCTGCACTCACGCCACTACCTGAGTCGACGTCTGGGCCAGCAGCATGCCGTACTCCTCAGAATATCCCTGTGCTCCTTGGAGTTGACATCTCTCTATGGTAGACTAAGCTCTGGCTGTCGTGTACTACGGGAGGTGGCAGCTTGAAGCCAGTATTCTCAGCACCTGATTTTGATTTATATTAATATCACTATAACCTGCACTTTATTGTCTTAGAGTAAATTTTTACTGCCTTTAGTTACTCATGTTTTTTTGTTTGTTGACTTGTTATGAATTTTACGTAGCCAAGAGATTGTCTTTATTCATATCTTGTTTTCTATAGTAATTAAAATTTCATTGTTTATACTTTGTGTTTTGTGTGTCTTCCCATTACCTTACCACAGACAAAAGGGCAAACGATCTTTTTTTTTGTTATGTGATGAGGCCCTGCCCCCAGCTATTGAAACGGCCGAACACCAACGCTTTACCGTCACATTTCATGGGGGCCTGTCCACGGAGCTTCACTCAGGTACTGGTACCAGATCGTAAACTTGTGGTAAGCGTACTTGGCTTTGGTAAAGTAGCTTTTCACTATTTTCAATATTCAATTATATTTTCATATGGTGCTGTGTGTATTGTGCATTCCGAGAGTAGCATATGGTGAAGGTGAGACAACTTTGGATTACGTGGTGACTGTAGGCCTCAGTCATTCTCTTAATTGGTCATCTCTCCCTCCGTGTTATTACTCGTGTTTACCATCTTTTGTCCCTAGGATATTTCTCATATTTTCGGCAGATCATCATATTGGTACCCTGGTACTGTGGTCTGTCTCCCGGGTCAAGTGCACCTAATCTTCTGCAATCCGACGGTAGGAGGATAAAGAGGGCCATAGTTCCTCTCGCACGAACTTTAGTTGCTGAATTGGGACCTCAGCAGCAGTTCTCGTCACCAGTTGACACCGCGCACCCCTACACGTCGGTCAGAGATGATGATATTTACATTGGTAGGGAATTAGCATTCTTTTTCAGAGCACAAAAGTTCGCTAATTCTGTAAGTATCATATTAATTTCAGTGGGAAAAACTTGCTTATGTTCTATAGAGACTCGGCAAGGTATGCCTACATTCTTGGACTACCTAATTCACTTTTGAGGCAATTAACTGTTTCATTTGTTTTAGAAACTCAGTTTCGCTTATTTAGTAGAATTTTCTTGCCCTTATCCTCTTCCATTGAGTACCGGGTACAAGATTTCCTGCGATCTTGATTTATTAATCATTTACCATCTTGAAATTAACATAAATTGTTAACGATTCCACAGGATAGGTACCAGTTGCCACGTTGTCCTGTTTCTGACATTCACCATATTACAACAGTATATTCGTTGTGCATTTATTTGCTAATTTCACCATGTTTCGTCTCCAAGCTTTCCGTGCAGATCCAGCAGGTGAAATAGGGACCTTAAGTTGTGCCAAGAGGACTGAATTACAGACTCTTGCACATGAGTATCAACTAGAAGTTCCCTACCAAGCCAACAAAAATGAACTGCATAACCTGTTATTGGATCATCTCTTAGAGGAAGGTAAGATTAACTCTGAGACTCACGAAACTTACTTTATTGCAGATAAATCTGATTTGGCAACCCTGAAACTCAATCTAGAGCTTGCCAAGATCGAACGAGAACAGCAAAGGGAAGCAGCTGCCATGCAAAAAGAAGCCCTTGAGCAACAAAGGGAAGCAGCTGCCATACGAAAGGAAGAAAAGGAACGAAAAGCTGCCTTGAGGAAAGAAGAACAAGAACGTGAGATTGCAATACTCCGTGAACGTGAACGAATACAGCTTGAAACAAAACAACGCCAATTGGAGATGCAACGCGAGCATGACAAGCAACAAGCAACTCTGGCTATGGAATGTCGTCAACAAGAATTCGCGTTGGAAACTACACACCTCGCTCAACGCCAGCAAGCTACCGCCAGTCTTCCTGTCAGTTTCAATATCTCACATGCAAGTAAGTTAATGCCACCATTCGTAGAGACAGAAGTTGATGTATTTTTCACCACCTTTGACACCCTTGCTAATCAACTTAGTTGGCCTGCCGACCAATGGGCAACCCTTCTCAGAGTACATCTCACAGGTAGAGCTGCAGTTACACTCAGTACTTTGGCGTCTGAGAATGACTACCAGACTCTGAAACAAGCAGTGTTGGACGCCTACCTTCTCTCCACCGAAAGCTATCGAAGGAAATTCCGTGACCACCTGAAGGCAAGTACCACTACCTTTCTCGAATTTGCTAATACCAAAAGGAGATATTTTACGAAATGGCTGGAAGCAGCACATGTCTCTACCTTTGTAGAACTCGTCAACCTCATGCTAGTTGAAGAATTCTTAAGGCGTGTGCCGCCTCCTGTCCGTTTATATTTAGCAGATAAAGAAGAGACCGACTTCCTAAAGTGTGCTAAGTCGGCTGACACTTACAGCCTCATCCACCGGCTGACACCAGAACCACCTTCCAGTAAGAAGTCTTGGTACAGTTACGAGAAAGTGAGTACCGATCAAGCTGGCTCGCAATTGTACTGTAAGTATTGTAGACTCTATGGACATACCATAGATAAATGGGGTAAGTCTCAATACAAAGGAAATACTGAATCAACTAAACCCAAGCAGACTCCTCCTAAGTCCGGTAAGCCTGTGATGAATGTTGGTGTTCATGTTAATGATCTTTCTCTTTTCAGTAAACACCTGTATACTGGAACTGTCTCTACCAACGGCTCAAATCCGGAGGGACGTTTCAAACTGAAGATCTTGAGGGACACAGCGGCTCTTCAATCAATTATTTTGAAATCAGCTGTGCCCAATATCGCCTACACCGGAGAAACTGTCTTCATCACTGACCTCACTGCTACCACTCCTTATCCTCTCGCCAGAGTCCACCTGGACTGTCCCTTCGTGACCGGAGAAGTCCAAGTCGACATCAGGGAAAAGCCTTTTCCCATGCCTGGAGTGCAACTTCTCCTGGGCAACGACTTGGCAGAAGACCTGCAACCGACCAACCTGATCGTCATGGACAAACCCCAGGTGTGTACCTCTATAATGGATAATCCCATCTTTGCGTATATTCCAGCAAAGGTTCAAGAGAGTGATGAAGTTTCTCCTCCGGTTTTAGTGACCACCCATGCACAAGCTGCACGACCACAGCCAGCTGACTCTACTGCTACCGCTGTCCCTCAAGACCCTCAGAAACTACCCCCGAATCTGACCAAGTTGTAGTTCCGTAAGTTACAGAGGGAAGATCTCACCTTGACACCATTATTTTTCCAGGCTGAGACTCAACCTGACAGTATTCCTGGGTTCTTCCTAGAGAACGAGTTGCTCTACTGCAGATTAAGACCCAGTAAACTGAAGGAGGAGGACGATTGGGCCAACGTCGAACAACTAGTGATTCCTGCCAGTCTGCGGCCCACTATTCTACACCTGGCCCACGGAGCACTCTCACACTACGGATTTAACAAGACCTACCACGGAATCCGTCAAGACTACTACTGGCCAGGTATGGTAAATAGCGTCAAACAGTGTCATACATGTCAGATGGCAGGTAAACCGAACATCTCTATCCCCAGAGCACCACTGACTCCCATACAGGTGCCTGCGGAACCTTTCCACAGACTTATTATAGACTGTGTTGGTCCTTTACCTCGGACCAGTTCAGGTAACGCCTATATCCTAACCATCTATGTCCTACCACCAGATTCCCCATGGCAGTTCCAGTAAAGAACATTACAGCTGCTACGGTTGTGAAACACTTATTGAAGATCTTCACCCAGTATGGATTTCCAAGGGAGGTTCAGAGCGACTGTGGCACCAACTTCACCAGTGATCTCTTCAAGAGGACACTGGAAGAGTTCAACATCAAACAGGTATTGTCCAGCCCCTATCATCCTGCTTCACAGGGTTCTCTTGAGCGTAGTCATCAGACTATTAAAGCACTCCTGAAGAAGTTTTGTAATGAAACCTCTAAGGATTGAGATAAGCAAATTGATTTGATTATGTGCATCTATAGGAGTCTTCCCAATGAGTCTCTAGGAGTATCTCCTTATGAGATGCTCTACGGACGTAAGTGCCGTACTCCTCTCAAAGCTTTCAAAGACTATTCAGTGAGCATCAGAATGTGCCCCTGTTTCTTCAAAACCTACAACACATTCTAGAGAGGGTACATAATTTTACCAAAGATAATCTATTGAAAGCACAGGAGAGGATGAAGACTCATTACGACCAGACCAGCAAAGTAAGGAAATTTAAACCGGGAGACTTCGTGCTTGCTTATTTCCCTATCCCAGGTTCTCCTTTGCAAAACAGGTTTTCAGGACCCTACCGCATCAAGGAGAGCAGAAACAACCACAACTACGTTCTAGAGACAACAGATAGGCGGCGGAAGACCCAGTTGTGCCACGTCGACCTCCTGAAGCTATATAACGGTACTCCTCCCAATGTAATGATAACATATTCTTCCTTTAAAGAGCCATACATCCACAGTGAGACCTTCCCTGCTTCTCCTCCCGAAAGCACTGACACGGAGTCAGCGCTTTCCAATTCGGAAATCCTAACTGATCTTCATAATTATTTTCAGGACAATCATAGTGCACCTATCATCAAAATCTTCAAAGAACATCAGGAGTTGTTCCGAGATGATCCACAAGAGTGTAATGTAACTCAGCACGACATCCAACTGCTCCATGACACCCGGCCGATTCGTCAACCCTTCTACCGAATCAGCCCTAGCAAGAAGGAAGTCATGGTGCTGAGGTACAGTACCTCTTGGATCATGGACTGGCTACACCTTGTGAGTCCCCCTGTGCCTCACCCTGTATCTTGGTGCCAAAACCCCAAGGTAAGGTTAGACTTTGCACGGACTACCGTAAACTAAATAATGTGACTGTCAAGGATGCATACCCCTTGCCACGGATAGATGACATCCTTGACACCATTGGTAATGCCCAGTACTTGTCCCAAGTGGACTTGCTCAAGGGGTATTATCAAGTGTGTTTAACAGAGCGAGCCAAAGAAATATCTGCCTTTATCACTCCCTTTGGACTTTTCAGGTATGAACGCCTTCCTTTCGGACTATGTAATGACCCAGCCACCTTTCAGAAAGCTGTTGTTGGAAATTTCCAACACTAATACAATACAGTTGTATTATTATTAATTATTACTAAAATCTACTAATTACTGTAGCAACTAAAATTAACTAACAGTAGGGTTCACATGAACAAATAATTGTATCTGTACAATAATGCTAGAATTCTTACGTAACCAGACACCAGTATTGCGTCAGATTCTACCAAAATAAACACATTTATATCCAGTGTGTTAGAGAATTGAGTTTGATTCTCTAAAAACAACAGTATTCTGTGTGATAATTATTTACCGATAACATGACTCCCAAATAATGCCAAATCGAGAGTTTCTAGTTAAAACTGTTATCTGGAAATAAATTTAACGTCACGCGTGAATGCCATGGAGAGAACCCAGTCTTTATCAAAGCATTTTAGCCACAACTGCGAGAAATAATATTATTCGTGGTGAATAATTTGTATGGCGAATGCGGGACGCGGGCAGGGTGAGACGCCATTAAGGAGAGAGCGTGTGGAGGCGTCGGTGTGAGAGGAAGGCGCCTGAGTGTGGCATGAAGACTTGTTGTGGAATTGAGCAACTCGTTTGGTGTCAGTGTCCAGATACGTTGTGGTGAATCGTCAGCAAGATTTAACCTGACATTCAGCCCAGAACTTGTCAATTTGTTCTGCGGAATCCATCGTGACCGGCCAGAGAAGCGCGTCGACATCCAGGCCAAGCTAGCCACCACGTGTTCGCCATTGTGACGCTAGAGCCTGGGACGCAAGTTTCGGCAAGCTTCAACTTATACAGTGCCCTATTAGCTATGTACACATATAATTCCCTTTTGATGCATCATTAGAGATTGTATATAGCAGGGTAGCTTGTCGTCACGCCGAGCGACATAAATAAAACACATGTTAGTATATTTTATTACTCTCCATTCCCAATTTCTTGAATATAGATATTTAGTAGCCTAATATGTTGCTACGTAATATATCTTAATTTACAGCTTGCGTGTGAAGAATTCCCAGAGCTGTTACTTTACCCGTGTTATTCATCTCCCAGTGTTCCACGAAGAATTCCGGACATTCCGAGGATGATTCGTGACTGATGTCTTCGAAAACGTCTTCAAGCTAAGACTTTTTCGTATTTCTTTATTATTCAAATTATCTGTACATAGTTATCATTATAGAATACTGTGCACTGGAAGTAACACATTTTATTATAATTATTAATTGCTGATATTTATGATCTATGTTCTTATTGGTGAGAAATTTACTATTGATTCTCTAATTGGTCATAAGATTAGGTTATTACACAATGAACTGGTGTACGAACCACACTAGTTCCTAGACATATATGAAGTTCTAGCAATAACCCCCCAATGTAGGTGTTTGAGGCTTTGATTCAATTAAATTATTTATACAGCCCATTAATTATTCAAGTGATTATATTTCTAGTATTTATCCATAGTTACTGGTTCCTCTAGGAATTTCCAATTATCACATTTTATTAGTTTCCCTCTTTACTATAAAAGCGGGTGGTCCTTCGTAATTGATTTCATTACTTTAATAATTAAATAAATAGAGTCAAGCCCCAAATGTCCCACATTATGGTCCTTCGAACCGGATAAAGATAAAATATAAATATACATACTAATTAGTAATAACTAATCACCGTGTGAAGTAGTCTAGACTAACCATTTTAATTAATTGTGTCTACCAACAGCGTAACACATAGGTTAGCCTAAGTCACACCAATTCATTGCTACTTATACCTCATGTATAAGGTAGCACTCGTGGGACACAGATAATTGCCCACAACACTTAGGCCTACACTTCATACTGAAGTAAGAATCTTCAGGTCACCAGGAGCAACAGCTCATAACTTGTATGTTAATTCCTCACTAACACCAATTATGTGTTAACTATTTGGGCTATACAAATATTTCAATATATGACTGTCAGCAGACTGTCCATTATAGCCTGAATTCATGTCATAATTACTGATTCACTCAAGTCAGTGGATCATTAACATTTTAGGATCCAGTACATTAATACAAATTGCTGATCCCATACTAGTTAATCATTACTAACCCTGATAACATTTTATTCCACAATTAGGAGTACATTCAGAAGTTAGATATTATTTACGGCAGTAGAATACTTGCCAAACACAATTAATTCTCTTGTGTTCATTTAATTTCTTATACACATAATTCTACATTATATATATATATATATAATATATATATATATAGTGTATATATTATAAACTATAAAAACCCAAAAAAACAAAAATACAGCACAATTATTTGCACATTATTGCACCACAATATAATCTTTGCCAACCTTTATTAGGTAGCAATTTAGGCTGTGATTGTCCTGAATTTGGCACAAACCCAGACTAAATAAATTTGTAGTTTCTTAAGTAGAAATTCTCATGACTAGGCTTGAGCTAGTTAGTGATATATATATTATTCATTTTTGTGCTGACCCTATCAGCGGTGGGATTAACCATTTATTGTGTAATTATAATTTGTTGCATATTTCTATGTACATCTTTGAGTGTTACTGTAAGTTCACTACCCATCCAAGGCTGATTTTGAAGAGCTAAGCTAAGGAACACCTGTAGTGAGACCAAGGTACCACTCAAATCTTAGTTGCTTATTATTAGGTAGGTAGCTAACCTCTAAATGAGGTAAATTACAACCAGCCTCAAGAAAATATCAGACTGTCAATAATTATGCCTGCTCTACATCAAGGAGCAGACACCATAGCTGTACAAATAGCTATATAAACCCTATAAGGCTCAAATTTACCACAAGAATGGCTCCTCTAGAAAGGAATGCAAGATTCTTGAGAATTCTTCAAGTTCGCCTAGGGGAACTGCTTATCAGATGTGACAACTGTATAGAAACTAACCCAGTTGACGTCTACAGACTAGTAAGTTCCACAAGGAACGCTAACCAAAAATATGACTATATAAAGACTGTAATCGAGTCTCATAGGAATTTACTCCAGGTCGGTCATACTGACTCAGACAAATTACGTCTAACAGAATCTGATCTTGATGACTATGAACGTAGCATTCAAGACAGATTAGGCCGATATAAAAAGGTGCTTGCGAGACAAGATATTCCCGAGTGGATAGAACAGATCTTTAATAGACCTACAACCGAGCAAGCACCCAGCTCAGATGAAATACTTGAGGTACCTCAAGATGAGGAGAATCCTCTAATCAATACTGATCACTATACAGGATCAACAACTGAAGTTCAACCTTCATTTTCTAACCTCTCATCTAATACAACTTCACGTGATGATTTATTTACAGAGTCTGATCAATTTTCAGACAGCTCTTCTCAATGTTCACTGGATTCTATAAGTTCAATACATGAGGCTACTGAATTAGATAGCTCCTCACAAGAACCCAGAGAAACAAGTGAAGCTACAGATGAAGCTCTTAGTGAAGCTGCAATAATCAGTGAATCTGAACCAGAAAATGATAAAGCTAATGCTGCAACAGCAGCCGAAGCTGTAATTAAAGCTGAGGCTAAGCAAGAAGCCTTAAGCAACACAAGTAATGGTCACAATTGCTCACACCAGCCTTCTAAAGTAAGTGCTAACAATGAGAAGACTATTATAAACCTTGTACACCAATTATTAGATTTATCTTCACCAGAACAATCAGTTGACTCTTTACAAGCCTTTAGTTTCCAGCTTGAGTCACTGTTAAATTCCTTCAGTAAAGAGGTGGATCACCCAACTGCTGAGTGGATGACAAAAATTATCATCCAAAGAAAATTGTCTGGTGACACACTTAATAAATTATATGTATACCAGAATGGTAATACCCTGTCAATGCAGGATATATTTACAGGTTTGCGCAATATGAGCAATCATACAGCAAACCAGGCACTTAATGCTTCATTTGAATGCACCAAAACTGTACCCACATCAGTTTCCTTACCTGAAACTCCTAAAGTGACACTGTCACTAGGTAATAAGGGTACTAATAATCAATGTAATGACAATGAGTCAAACACTGATTAATCAGTAAGGCCTAAGAGCACCACAGGTGCTCCTAAGAGACCTAATAGTCTAAAGTGCACCCCCAATAACTCCACAGGTGCTCCTAAGAGACCTAATAGTCCAAAGAGCACTCCCAAGAACCCAGTAATGGCTCCCCAGAGTACACCAAGTACTCACAAGAGAATAAATAACAAGCAAATGCAAGCAGCAAAACCATCACAACCTACAAATACTGTTTTACCTAAGCCGGTAACCTCTAAGCGAGCTGTAGGATGGGGAATGTGCTTGTTTTGCAATCAAAAACATTCTCTGTACAAATGTACTAATTACCCTAATAGAGACACAAGAGTCAGACGACTCAAACAGTTACACAAATGTACTAGGTGTCTCAAATCACATAATGTTAATAGCTGTGACACCCCACTGAACACCTGCAATAGGTGTAGAAGGGGCAAGCATCATGCTGCACTGTGCAAATTAGTTAGGACAAATTATGTCAATCCTAGAATAGGAGGTAGAGAATCTACACCAGTACAGTACTGCAAGGTGCGAGATGTGTACAGCGTAACTTCACAAGCATCTCAAGTGGATGCTGCTTTGCCTACTGCCCAACTTCAAGTAAAGAACAAAGGAGCCAAGATCACCACTCGTGGACTATTTGATCAAGGTTCCCAGAGAACTTTCATAACTCAGAAAGCAGCAGAGGCACTCAATTTACAACCAATCAGACAGGTAAAATTAATCTTGTCAGGGTTCATGATAAATCGAGGAACCCATGAATACTCAGTAGTTCAACCGCTTGTACTACTAGGTAGTCATGCCAAGGCTGTCCAAGCCATTGTTGTAGATCAAATACCTTTAGAGTTAAATATTAAGGGTCTGGGGTACACAGCCCACTTCCTGCAGGAACGTGAAATTAATTTGGCTGACAACAAGTTAACGTCTGACCGCCTTAACAATGTAGATGTACTAGTAGGAGCAGACTACTATTACCAGTTCATAACTGGACATGTTAAACGATTGGGCATGAATATGCTCCAATCTGCAGGTGGCTACTTACTTACTGGTAAAGTTCTGAATGTGAACAAGCCTAAGCCTGCCAACAATAATAAATTAGTCAGCAGTAAATCAATTCTCCAGCAGCAAGCTAAAATGAGAAACACAGCTGAGTAATAAACTCAGATTGAATGTATTGCAATTAGTACTCGCCGAGATGTTTCATAGCTCTCAGTGGAAACCAGTGGTCCGTACTCAAACAAGTACAAGTCACAGCGACCAAGCCATTGAATCCACTGCAGACCTAGAATTATTCTCGACAAGTAGTAATTGACCGCACTCAGTCTCCCTAGGTGATTGATAATGTTAGGCTAGAGAATCTAGTACTCCCTAGGTAATTAATAATATTAGGCTAGAAAATCTAGCACTCAATGCCACTGGCATCTCCTGAATTTAGTAATACTATGAAGTCATCAAGCAACTTCTGTAATTATAAATTCACTAGGACCACTGGTCCACATTACTTGCTCTTGAGGTTTGCCAAGAAAACCTTCTTAATACAATGTTTTCTGCACTAAGAGTTAGTGATAAATACTTGCATCAATTTTGTTTGAGTTGTTTTTCTTTCGTTTCTGCTTAATTAATGTAGGAGTGCAGCACGAACAAACTTGCAAACTTACCAATATGTAAGCGAATCTACAGAGAACTAATAACCCGTGAAACGTTTAGGTTGGGAAAATGTTACAAACGATCTTGAATAGGGTTAATCGTAGCAGTAATTTAATTTCCAGCAATCTTAGGTTTCCCTTTGTTTAATGCATTATCGTTAAACATCAGCATTGTTAATTAACATGCTTCCTGAGCTCAATATAGCTCACCTGTGGGGCCTCGTAGCCTGATGGATAGCGCGCAGGACTCATAATTCTGTGGCGCGGGTTCGATTCCCGCACGAGGCAGAAACAAATGGGCAAAGTTTCTTTCACCCTAAGTGCCCCTGTTACCTAGCAGTAAATAGGTACCTGGGAGTTAGTCAGCTGTCACGGGCTGCTTCCTGGGGTGTGTGTGGTGTGGGAAAAAAAAAAGTAGTTAGTAAACAGTTGATTGACAGTTGAGAGGAGGGCCGAAAGAGCAAAGCTCAACCCCCGCAAAAACACAACTAGTAAACCTTAGAATTAACGTAACAATTGAGTGCTTACTGTTCCCCATGCGAATACGAGCTTAATATTGCTCGCCATGACAATTGAACGCTTTGATGTTCCCAATGTCACGAGCACTGCTCGCCATGATAATTGAACGATGCAATACTCTACCTCGTTAATTCGAGCTCACTGTAGCTCACCCTGTTAACTCTGTTAACGAG